>NW_016690610.1:56804-60259 GCF_001604755.1 Lepidothrix coronata
GGTATAACGGGAGCGGTGTATAACGGGAGCGGTGTATAACGGGAGCGGTGTATAACGGGAGCGGGGTATAACGGGAGCGGGCAGCGGGGGGGCCGGGAACGGGAGGGAGTGGATCAGGACTGAGGGGACCCGCGGGGAGGAGCCGACCCCGTGCGGGGGGAGCGGTCCGTGTGCCCGGGGTCGCACCCGGGGCGTTCCCGCCTCCCGGATGACCCGGTGCCCGGCCCCCCCGGGCCCTGGCCGTGTCCCCCTGCCCAGGTGGAGGACAGCGTCCTCACGATCGGCAAGTTCCACAACATGGTGAAGCTCGTGGCGTTCTCGCCGTTCCGGTCGGCGCAGAGCGCCCTGGAGAACATGAACGCCGTGTCCGAGGGTGAGTTGGGGTCTGGGGGGCACAGGGACCCTCCCGTGGCCCCCCCTGACCCCCCGATGTCCCGCAGGGGTCCTGCACGAGGACCTGCGGCTGCTGCTGGACACGGCGCTGCCCCCCAAGAGGAAGAAGGTGGTGCTGGGGGTGGGCGACGCCAAGATGGGGGCGGCCGTGCAGGAGGAGCTGGGGGTGCAGTGCCAGACCGGGGGCGTCGTGGCCGAGCTCATGCGGGGTGAGTGGGGACGGGGGACACCCCGGGGGGGCTGGCATGGGGCTGGGGGGGCCATCGGGGGTGTGCTGGGGGCTGTCCTTGGGCCTGGCCCTGAGCCACACACAGTGACACCTCTGTCCCCGTGTGGTGGCACCTCTGTCCCCTCCCTGTCCCCATGTGATGAGCCCTCTGTCCCCCACGTGGTGACACCTGTGACACCCCTCTGCCCTGCGTGGTGTCATCCCTGTTCCCCCGCAGTGACCCCTTTTCCCTGGTGATGTCTGGGTCCTACATGGTGATAGCTCAGATCCCACACTGTGTGGCTCCTGTCCCCCTGCCCCCCTGGTGACCCCTGACCCCTCTGGTGACCCCTGACCCCCCTGGTGACCCCTGTCCCCCCGGTGTCCCGCAGGGATCCGGCTGCACTTCCCGGCGCTGGTGCGGGGCCTCACGGCGCAGTCGGCGGCCAAGGCCCAGCTGGGGCTCGGCCACAGCTACTCCCGGGCCAAGGTGAAGTTCAACGTGCACCGTGTGGACAACATGATCATCCAGTCCATCAGCCTGCTGGACCAGCTGGACAAGGACATCAACACCTTCTCCATGCGCGTCCGGTGAGCGGGGAGGGGTTTGGGGGGTCTGGGGGTCCCGTCTCCCCTCGCTTACCGCAGGCAGCTGCTGCTCCGGCTGCCTGTACAGACCGGGGAGCAACAGCACAGCCCCCGGGGCCACCGACCGGGCCACGGGCCATGGCGGGGACCTGGGGGGACACAGGGACCTGGGTGGACACAGGGCCTTGGGGGGCTGTGGGTCCGGGTGCGAGTGCTGAGCCCGTCCCTGTCCCGCAGGGAGTGGTACGGGTACCACTTCCCCGAGCTGATCAAGATCGTCCCCGACAACTCCATGTACTGCCGGGTGGCCAAATTCGTCGGGAACCGGCGGGAGCTGAGCGAGGAGAGCCTGGAGGGGCTGGAGGAGATCGTCATGGACAGCGCCAAGGCCCAGGCCATCCTGGAGGCCTCGCGCTCCTCCATGGGTGAGGGGGGCTCTGGGGGCACGGGGGGGTCACGGCTGTGGGGTCACGGCTGCAGCTCACCCCGTGCCCCCCCAGGGATGGACATCTCCCCCCTGGACCTCATCAACATCGAGAGCTTCTCGCGCCGCGTGATCTCGCTGTCCGAGTACCGGCGGGGGCTGCAGGAGTACCTGCGCTCCAAGATGAGCCAGGTGGCCCCCAGCCTGTCCGCCCTCATCGGGGAGGTGGTGAGTGTCCCTGGGACCCCCGGGACCCCTCGGCCATGGAGATGATGTCAGAGTGAATCTGTCAATCCACTGAGCAGAGCTGCTGACACCTCACTGCTGATCCCTGGCCGGGGGGGGCTCTGTGTGCCCTGGGGTGGGCTGTGTGACCTGAGGGGACTCTGGGTGCCCTGGGGGGGAGGACGGGGGACTCTGTGTGCTCTGTGGGGAGCTGCATGTGTGCCCTGGGTGGTGTGTGTGTGTGTCCCTGGATTGTCTCTGTGTCCTGTGGTGGTCTCTGAGTGTGCGTGCACCCTGGGTGAGATCTGGGTGTGCCCTGGGTGGGCTGTGGGGCTGTGGCAGCCGTAACCCCCTGTGTTGCCCCCCAGGTGGGTGCCCGGCTCATCTCTCACGCCGGCAGCCTGACGAACCTGGCCAAGTACCCGGCGTCGACGGTGCAGATCCTGGGGGCCGAGAAGGCCCTGTTCAGGTACCGCCGGGTGGTCGCGGTGATGGCGGGGCCGGGGCCGCGGCTGTGACACGCCGGGGCTGGCGGGGGTGAGCAGCCGGGCCCAGTCTGAGCGACCACCGCGGCTGCGGGGCCAGCCCAGGGCTCCCCGAGGTCAGCGGGGCTGGGGGGGGAAAGGGAGGGGAGGGGGCTGTCCCAGGGGCTGTCCCACCCAGGGGGGCTGACAGAAGGGGCTGTCACACCCAGGGGGGCTGACACGGGCACAGCGGGTGCTGCTGGCGGAGGGGGTGAGTGGAGGCTCCGTCTGGGGGTCCCTGACGCCCCCGGCCCCTCGCAGGGCTCTGAAGACACGCGGGAACACCCCCAAGTACGGGCTCATCTTCCACTCCACCTTCATCGGGAGAGCGGCCGCCAAGAACAAGGGGCGCATCTCGCGGTACCTGGCCAACAAGTGCACCATCGCCTCCCGCATCGACTGCTTCTCGGGTGGGTCAGGGGCACGGGGGGCACAGGGGTGGACAGACCTGCCAACAAGGGCACTGTCACCTCCCGCATCGACTGCTTCTCGGGTGGGTCGGGGGCACAGCTGGGATCGGGTTCGGGGCCGCTCTGCCGTGATGGTACCATTTTTCGTCAGCAGCATCTCACCCGTGTGAATGGTGACTCCGTTGGGCTGAGCAGAGCCGGGGGGCGCAGGGGGCCTGCGGGGGTTCAGGGTGCAGGAGGGGGCTGACCCTGTCCCCTCCCCTCCCCTCCCGCAGAGGTCCCCACCAGCGTGTTCGGGGACAAGCTGCGGGAGCAGGTGGAGGAGCGCTTGGCCTTCTACGAGACCGGGGAGCCCCCCCGGAAGAACCTGGAGGTGATGAAGGAGGCCGTGGTGGAGGTGAGCGGGTGCTGGGGGGCCCTGGGGGGGTGGAGGTGCTGGGGATGAAGAAGAGGGGTAGGAATGATGGAGGAGATGGTGGGGGTGAGGTACTGGGGGGAGGAAGAAGGTGGAGGTGAGACTGCAGGGAGGGGGGGGGGGGCTGCAGGGGGGGATGGACAAGGATGTGGAGAGGAAGTGCTGGGGGGATGGAGAGGGAGGTGAACATGCTGGGGGGTGATAGGGGTGAGGTGTGAAGGTGAGGGCCCGTGTCGGAGGTGATGTCACTGTGCCAACCTGACCCGCT
>NW_016690610.1:60819-66808 GCF_001604755.1 Lepidothrix coronata
GGGGGGGGGGGGGGGGGGGGGGGGGGGGGGGGGGGGGGCTGCAGGGGGGGATGGACAAGGATGTGGAGAGGAAGTGCTGGGGGGATGGAGAGGGAGGTGAACATGCTGGGGGGTGATAGTGGTGAGGTGTGAAGGTGAGGGCCCGTGTCGGAGGTGATGTCACTGTGCCAACCTGACCCGCTGTGGAGGCAAAAGACTGATTTAATGAGTCTGATCCGACCAGTGCCGGGGGTGGAGACGGGCCCTGGGACCCTCCCCATGCTGATGCCCCCCATGTGTCCCCCAGGCCAACGAGGTGGTGGCTGAGGTGAAGAGGAAGCAGGAGAAGAAGGAGAAGAAGAAGAAGAAGCGGGAGAAGCGGCGGCTGGAGGCCCTGGCAGCGGCGGCCGAGGAGGCAAAGGAGGAGAACTCGGTGATGGAGACAGAGGTGAGGAGGGGGCTGGGGTGGGACCCTCATGGGGGGCCGTGGGGTTGCCCGGACCCCACAGGGTGGGGGAGGCAGGACGGGGGGCAGAGCTCCCCCTGACCCTGGTTCTCCCCTCAGGAGAACGATGTGGGGGCCAAGAAGAAGAAGAAAAAGAAGAAGCAGCAGGTGGAGGAGTCAGAGCCAGAGGCTGAGCCGGAGGCTGAGCCTGAGGAGAACGGGCTGGAGGAGGAGGAGGAGGAGGAGCAGCCCCTGCCCAAGAAGAAAAGGAAACTCACAGTGGAGCCCGAGCAGGAGGAGGAGGAGGAGGAGAAGAAGAAGAAAAAGAAGAAGAAGAAGAAGGCAGTGGCCCAGGACTTGGAGGAGGATTAGGGAGCAGGGGCTGGAGCAGGAGCTCCAGCACACGGACAGACGGACTGAGATTGAGGGACAGGAGGAGCTCGGGGTGGCCCCTTGCCGTGTCTCTGCAGTGTTCTGGGCGTGTCCTGTGGCACAGTGGCCACACTGAACGTCTTGTGGCCCCTGAGGGCCTGGGTGAGTCCTTTGGGCACCGGCAGCCCCTGGGCTGTGCCTTACAGTGTTGCCCCAGCCCCCCGTGTTCCTTCCTGGGGGTTTGGGTGCACGTGGGGTGTCCCTGGGCCGTGTCCCCTGCCCTGGGGGGCCTGGGCTGTGTGTGGCCCTGTCCCCCCCCTGTGCTGTGCAGGGGCAGGACCTGCTCGGGCTGATCAGGCCCCAATAAAGGGCTGAGGTTGTTGTGTACCCCTCCTGTCCTGGTGTGTGCCAGGGGGTGCCCTCGCTCTCCCCTCTGGCACAGGGACACGATGGCACCGTGGTCACGCCTGAGGCCACTTTATTGGAGGGAAGGAGTGATTTACCAGGTGGGCAGGGCAGGAGCCGGGAGGGCACCACCCCGGGCACTACCCCTCCAGGGCATCTATCACGGCCTGGGTGAAATCCAGGGAGGTGGAGTAGCCCCCCATGTCCGCCGTGCGCACCTGCAAGGAGAGGGGAGGGTTAGGGAGGGGGAGGGACCCCGGCAAAGGGACCCCCAGCCCCGGCCTGGGCAGTGCCACGGTGGGACAGGGGCCCTCGGCAGCCCCCAGACTGTCCCTGCACCCCGGGGGCTGGAGGGGGAGCTGTGGGGACACAGGGGGAGGCTGAAGCCCCCCCATGCCCCACAGAAGGTGGGGGGCATCAGACACCCCAAACTGGGTGCCCACAGGCACTGCAGACTCTGGTTCCAGCACTGCCCCCCTATTGCAGAGCAGCCCCTCCCCAGGCAGAGCTCCTCCCCAGGCAGAGCTGCTCCCCAGGAGGGGATGGGGGGAGCTGAGGCTGAGCCCCCCTCTCCCCCAGCCCAGCACCCCCCAGGCCGTGACCCCCCGGGCCGGAGGGAAGCGTTGGACCCTTTATTAGCAAGCAGGAGTTACAGAGCACAGCACAATGACAGCCCAGCTCCCACCCCACAGCAACCCCAGGAGCCACAGGGGCCCCTGGGCTCACACTGGGGCTGGTCCCTGGTCCCAGGAGCCACCAGGACCCCCAGGGTGGCACCATGGCTGGTCCCAGGAGCCACAGGGCCCCCTGTCCCTGTGCCAGCAGCAGACAGGGGGAAGGAGGGTGGGGGAGCCCTGTGGTCCCGTTTATTGCTTAAAGCTTCATGGGAATGGGGGTCCCACAGTGACGGGGGTCCCATGGCAATGGTGGTCCCACAGTCACGAGGGGCCATGGAATGGTGGTCCCACAGTACTGGTGGTCCCAATGTCCCTGGAAGCTGCCTGTGCGTTTGGGGCACTGCCCCGTCCCCCCCTGTCACCCCAATGGCCCCTGAGATCCGCCCTGGCCTCCCATGGAGCCATCCCTACTGGGGGAACTGGGAGTGGGGGGACGGGGTTACTGGAGGTACTGGGCTGGACAGGGGGGAGCCCCCCTTCTCCCCGGGGGGGCTGGGGCAGCTGGGCCGGGGCAGGGGGGGCTGGGGAGGGGTTTGGGGGGCCGAGGCGCTGTGGGGGCTGCCGGGGGGCCTAAGCCCCGTAGTGGGGGTGCAGGTTGTCAATGACGGACTTGACGAAGTCGGAGGTGGTGGAGTAACCGCCCAAGTCCCGAGTCCGGACCTGCAAATCCAACACAGGGAGGGGAGAAACGGGGAAACTGCTGGTGAACGAGGGAAACAGCTCCCAGAGGGACAGGAGAGGAGAGAGAGGAGCCCCTTGAGTGCCCTGGGGATGGAGCCACGGAGGGTCCCTTGAGCGCCCTGCTAGGACTTGGGGTGGGGAAAAGGCCATGGAGGGTCCCCCAGCCCTGCCAGGACCTGGGGTGGGGATGGGGGTCACAGAGGGTCCCTCAAGCGCCCTGCTAGGATCTGGGGTGGGGAGAAGGCCATTGAGGATCCCCCAGCCCTGCCAGAGGTCCCTCCCTTGCCAGCACATGACCCCGGGGCCTAGTGAAGGAGAGAGGAGAGGAGAGCAGCCAGGATTCCAGCTGGAAAGAGGAAAGGAGCCAGGATTCCAGCTGGAAAGAGGAAAGGAGCCAGGATTCCAGCTGGAGAGAAGAGCCAGAATTCCAACTAGAAGAGAAGAGGAGCTGGAATTCCAGCGGGGAGAGGAGCTGGAATTGCAGCTGAAGAGAGGAGAGGAGCCAGAGCCCCGCCCAGGACACGGAGCAGTGTGACACGGCACAGTGACACCGCAGGTGACAGAGCCCCGCCCGACCCACCGCCCCACACTCACTTTGCCGCCTTTGATCACCTTCTTCACCGCGTCCGAGATCACGTTGGAGTGGTGTTCCAGGCTGGGGAGGGGAGGGCAGTGGGTCAGCCCCCTGCAGCCCCCAGCAGCCCCCCAGCAGCCCCCAGGAGCCCCCTGCAGCCCCCAGCAGCCCCCAGGCCAGCCCAGCACGTACTTGAGGTGCCGCAGCATGTTGGAGGCCGACAGCAGCATGGCCGTGGGGTTGGCGATGTTCCTGCCCACGGCCTGGGCGAAGGGGTGCCGGGCACCCTGCGGGACAGAGGCCACGGTGAGGGGCCCCGTGCCACCCTCGGTGTCCCCGGGGCCCCCCAGCCCCCCAGCCCAGCTCACCAGCTCGAACACGGCGTACTCGGCGCTGTAGCTCTCCCCGGGCACGACGCCCGCGCCGCCCACCAGCCCCGCCGCCAGGTTGTCCACGATGTTCCCGTACAGGTTGGGCATCACCAGCACGTCGAACTGGTACGGGTTCTGCACCAGCTGGGGGGCACGGGGGGCACGTGAGGCCCTGCATGCCTGGGGGCAGCTCGACCCACCCCTGGGACACGGCAGGGGGGGCAGAACACAGGGGGGCTGGGGGGCTGGGTGAGCTCCAAGGTCTCCTCCAGAGCCTAACAGAGCTCCAGGAGAGCTGGAGAGGGATTTGGACAAGGGATGGAGGAACAGGGCAAGGGTCCAGGTGCAGCTTTCGGGGTTCCAGCTCCTGGGGGAGCAGCGGTGGGTGGTGCAGGAGGGCTCAGGTTTGGGGGGCTCACCTGCATGCAGCAGTTGTCGATGATCATGGTGTCGAATTTGATCTTGGGGTACAGCTCTGCCACCTCCTTACAGCACTGCAGGAACAGCCCGTCCCCCAGCTTCCTGCAGAGGGCAAACACCGGGAAGGGTTGGTGGGAAACAGGGGAATCCTTATGGCACCAGGGGTCCAACAGGAACTGCAGGTGCCCAACTGGAACTGGGGTCTGTGATAAGAGTTGGGGCTTCTGGTGCTGCTTTGTTCCTCCCCCCCTCAGCCCCTCTCTCCCTTTCTGCCACCTCTGAGAGGAATGTGGTTTGTGCCAGGCAAACACACCTGGAAGGACTTGGAGAGCACAATTTCCTGTCTCAAGCACTGTCAAGGCCACAAAAGGAACCTCCCAGGAGATAAACCAGAACAGCAGGAACTTGAGGTAAGCACAGATGGCAGGAATTTACACCAGGACGGTGCTAATTCCAGGTTTGGTCAGTTAATGCACCCCGTCAGATTCCCACGTGGCAAACTGGGAAAGGAACTGACTGCTCACGCACGGCACCCCAAGTCATGGGAGTGTCCGTGACCTCCCTGTCAGAGCTGGGGCTGTGCAGAGGTGGGAGAGGACAGCTTTGTTCTGGAGCTGCTGCACCGACCCCAGTCATCGGCACCTGCTCAGATCCGTGTCCCGCTCCCCGCAGGCCCTGTGACACCGCTGACAGCACACACCGCAGACGGGACCCCAGGGGTGTCCCCCGGCCCCGAGGGGACAGGGGTGCCCCCGGGCACTCACATGATGTTGGCCTTGTGCACGGCTGTGACCTTGCCCCGGCCCTTCTTGGTGGCGTAGTCGAAGGCGAACTTGGCGATGCGCTGGGACTTGGCGCGGGTGATGATCTTCAGGCACTCGATCACCCCCTTCACACTCTGGGGGCACAGGGGGGCACACGGGGGGGTCACACACAGCACAGCCCCCCAGCAGCTCCCCAGCACCCCCCTGGCTCGGGCTGGACAGAGTTCTGCCCCCAGTAGCTGCGATTTAGGGTGAGGATGATGATGGCAACAGGCAGATGTCGTGGGGGTTGCTCGCCCCAAATTAAGGACATTTCAGTGCCCCCCCCTCTGCCAGGGCACGAGAATTTGGGGAGGACTGGCCAAAGGGGGGTCCCAGCTCACAGAATGTCCAGCCCAGGACAGAAACTGGGGAAGGCAGTTACTGCTGGGCACTGGTCAGTGGGTGGTGGGAGAGTGACTGGGCATCGCTTGTTCCACCCGGGGTCTGTTCATCTCCCTCTCCTTATATTTATTATATTGCATTTATGTAATTTATTATGTATAATGTATCATTATCTGTATTATTCTTGTATGTATATTATAATTGTACTAACAATACTTATATTTTAGTACTAGTAGTTAGCATTAATATTGCTGCTCTTATTATTTTGTTTCAACTATTAAATTTTTCTTATCCTTCCACTTTCACCTTTTCTTTCCTGTTCTCCTCCCCCTGGGGAGGGAGAGGGGGGTACTGACAGCTGGGGTTAATGCAGGACAACATCATGTCCTCTTGTCCCTTTTTTCTCCTGCAGCCCCCCCACCCTCACTGGGGCTGGGTGTGTCCATATCCCTAAAAACTCCTGTAATTCCATCACTGCTGCTCCAGGCGCTTCCACGCTGTGCTCAGCATGGAATCAGGGAATCGTGGAATGGTTTGGGTTGGAGAGAACTAAGAGCTCATCCAGCCTCACCCAGGGACACCTTCCACTGTCCCAGGGCTTGGACACTTCCAGGGATCCAGGGGCAGCCACAGCTTCTCTGGGAAATCCATTCCAGGGCCTCCCCCCCCTCACAGGGAGGATCTTCTTCCCAGTATCCCATCCATCCCTGCCCTCTGGCAGTGGGAACACGTCCCTCCAGGCCTTGTCCCCAGTCCCTCTCCAGCTCTCCTGGAGCCCCTTCAGGCCCTGCCAGGGGCTCTCAGCTCTCCCTGGAGCCTTCTCTTCTCCAGGCTGGACATTCCCAGCTGTGCCAGGCTGGCTCCTGGCCCCGGCAGTGCCCACCCCAGCAGTGCCCACCTTGGCAGTGCCCACCCCA
>NW_016690610.1:69303-70689 GCF_001604755.1 Lepidothrix coronata
CAGTGATTGTTCCCTATCAGTACTAGTAATTAGTAATTAACAGGGCATTCCCAGTGACTGTTCCCTATCAGTAGTAGTAATCAGTAATTAATAATTAGTAATTAACAGGGCATTCCCAGTGACTGTTCCCTATCAGTAGTAGTAATCAGTAATTAATAATTAGTAATTAACAGGGCATTCCCAGTGACTGTTCCCTATCAGTACTGGGGACCACGCCCCATATCCAGGCCCCCCAAGGCATCGGGATCACAGTGCACAGGGACAGCTCCAGGCAAAGAGGGTCCCTCAGGATCTTCTGCTTCCCAATAAATAACTCATTAATTATTAATTAGCGGGGTTTCCCCAGCGATTCCCCCTGTGAGCACTGGGGCCACCCCCCTTCTCCAGGACCCCCTGGGCAGTGGGATCCCACTGAGCCAGGGCCACACGTGGTCCCGCAGGAGTTTGGCTTCCCAGGCCACAGCCAGGCCCTCGGGATTTTCTGCTCCCCAGCAGCTCATTAACTATTAATTAACACACTTTCCCCAGCACGGGCAGGTGACAGGGCCCTCCCTCACCTGAGCCTCATGTCATAGGATGCCAGGTCTCCCTTGTACTCCATGGGCGTGTGGATCTTCCCTGCAGGACACAGGGCAGGATGAGGATATGGGGCAGGATGAGGATATGGGGCAGGATGAGGATA
The DNA here is from genome assembly GCF_001604755.1 of Lepidothrix coronata. Taxonomy (NCBI): domain Eukaryota; kingdom Metazoa; phylum Chordata; class Aves; order Passeriformes; family Pipridae; genus Lepidothrix; species Lepidothrix coronata. The sequence goes on from NW_016690610.1 coordinate 69,986, forward strand.
TGGGGCAGGATGAGGATATGGGGCAGGACAAGGACACGGGGCAGGATGAGGACACGGGGCAGGATGAGGATATGGAGCAGGATGAGGACACGGGGCAGGATGAGGACACGGGGCAGGATGAGGATATGGGGCAGGACAAGGACATGGAGCAGGACAAGGACACGGGGCAGGATGAGGATATGGGGCAGGAGGAGGACACGGGGCAGGATGAGGATATGGGGCAGGAGGAGGACACGGGGCAGGACGAGGACACAGAGGAGGATGAGCACACGGGGTAGGGTGAACACACGGGGCAGGATGAGCACATGGGGCAGGATGAGCACACGGGGCAGGATGAACACAAAGGGCAGGATGAACACAAAGGGCAGGATGAGCACAAAGGGCAGGATGAACACATGGGGCAGGATGAGCACAAAGGGCAGGATGAGCACAAAGGGCAGGATGAACACATGGAGCAGGATGAGCACATGGGGCAGGATGAGCACATGGGGCAGGATGAGCACAAAGGGCAGGATGAGCACAAAGGGCAGGATGAGCACATGGAGCAGGATGAGCACACGGGGCAGGATGAGCACACGGGGCAGGATGAGCACACGGGGCAGGACAAGGACATGGGGCAGGATGAGCACAAAGGGCAGGATGAGCACATGGGGCAGGATGAGCACATGGGGCAGGATGAGCACAAAGGGCAGGATGAGCACATG
>NW_016690610.1:71559-73394 GCF_001604755.1 Lepidothrix coronata
ATGGGGCAGGATGAGGATATGGGGCAGGATGAGGATATGGGGCAGGACAAGGACACGGAGCAGGATGAGGATATGGGGCAGGATGAGGATATGGGGCAGGATGAGGATATGGGGCAGGACAAGGATATGGGGCAGGACGAGGATATGGGGCAGGACAAGGACATGGAGCAGGATGAGGACATGAAGGAGGATGAGCACATGGGGCAGGATGAGCACAAAGGGCAGGATGAGCACAAAGGGCAGGATGAACACAAAGGGCAGGATGAGCACAAAGGGCAGGATGAGCACACGGGGTAGGATGAACACATGGGGCAGGATGAGCACAAAGGGCAGGATGAGCACATGGGGCAGGACAAGGACATGGGGCAGGATGAGCACAAAGGGCAGGATGAACACAAAGGGCAGGATGAACACATGGAGCAGGATGAGCACATGGGGCAGGAGGAGCACAAAGGGCAGGATGAACACATGGAGCAGGACAAGGACATGGAGCAGGATGAACACATGGAGCAGGATGAGGACATGGGGCAGGATGAGCACAAAGGGCAGGACAAGGACATGGAGCAGGATGAACACACGGAACAGGATAAGGACACGGGGCAGGATGAGCACACGGAGCACAGGGACATGCCCTGCCCCAGGGGCAGTGAGGGGGGGCCCGGGGGGCTCCAGCAGCCCCTCAGCCAGGGGTGGAGGCCAAGCTCCTGGACACAGAGCCCCCCGACCCCCTGGGCTGCCCTGGGGGCTCTGGGTTCCCAGCAGGAGCTGGGCTGGGCCCGCGGGAGGGGTGCCAGGTGTGCCCGGGCACAGCTCACCTATGAGGGCCACCTTGCTCTCCTTCATGGAGTCCACGACGCGGTCCAGCTTCTCCTCGGACGCCGTGTTCTGCACCTCGCTCAGGTGGTGCTCGTCGAACACCACGGGGACACTGGCAGCCTGGCACAGGGAGGGAGTCACCGGGACCCCTGGGGACGTGGCACTGCCCGGGACAGGGGGGTCCGGCAGCCCTGACCCAGCCAGGGCCCTGCTCAGGGAACTGGGATCACGGAAAGCTGACCCCGGACCTCGGGGTCGCTTCAGTGGAGCAGTGACACTGATAAAATCGTGGAATATTTAGGGTGGGAAATACCCCTGAGACGCCCCCAGCACTGCCAAGGCCACCCCTGACCGTGTCCCCAAGTGCCACATGCACAGGGTGTTAAATCCCCCCGGGGATGGGGACTCCCCCCACCCTGGGCAGCTGTGCCAGGGCTGGACAGCCCTTTCCAGGGGGAATTTCCCCAGTATCCAACCTGGTGACCACCCCATGCCATGGGCAGCCTGTACCAGGGCTGGAGAGCCCTTTCCAGGAGGAATTTTCCAGGAAGGAGTTTTCCAGCTGTGTAACCGCTATGGTGCCCCTTGGCTGTGCCCATGGCAGGGCAGGACTCGTGTGACAGACAAGGGACTGCTCCCGAGTGCCCCCGAGCTCGGCAGGGAGGACACAGGGCCCAGGACACCCAGGGACGCCGGGCAGTGCCAGCCCTGCCCCGGGGACAGCAGGAGGGGCTGTGGGGCCGGGCTCTGTCCCGGGCAGGGTCCTTACCTTGAACACCTCCTTGACCGCGTGCATGAGCTCCGGGCCCACTCCATCCCCCGGGAGCATCGTCACCTGGAATGTGCCCTCGGCCTTGGCATTCTGGGACTGCGGGGACACGGGGGGGTCAGGGCCAGAGGGTCACCTGCACCAGGGGCAGAACGTCCCCCCCACAGCACACATCTGCTGTGGGCACAGGGACACCGAGCTCACAGGGCTCGGGGGTCTTACAGCATCATGGAATGCTGGGGTGGAAAAG
>NW_016690610.1:75258-76884 GCF_001604755.1 Lepidothrix coronata
TGACCCCAAAGTGACCCCTCACCCCCCACCCACTGACCCCTCCGACCCGGACGGACCCTTCACCCCTGGAGCCCCGACCTTGACCCCAGCCCAATGTGACACCCCCCGGCCCAGCCCGACCCCCCAAACCCGGTGTGACCCCACAGCCGGTGTGACCCCCTGACCCGCACAGCCCGACCCCTCTCTCCCCGGCCAACCCCCCCGTCCCTGTGCCCCCCGATGCCGCCCGCCGTGCCCGCACACCCCCTGTCCCCGCTGTCCCCCCGTCCCCCCTCACCGCCGCCGCCCGGCTCGCGCCCAGCGCCGCCATCTTTGTGGCCCCACAATGCACCGCGCGGCACGTGACCAGGGTGGGCGGGGCCGGGAGCGCTCCGCGGCGCCCCCTGGCGGGCAGGGGAGGCACTGCGGGGACGGGACCCCCCGGGACCCTTGGGGACACCCCGGGACCTTTGGGGACACCCCGGGACCCCTGGGGACACCCCGGGACCTTTGGGGACACCCCGGGACCTTTGGGGACACCCAGAGATCCTTGGGGACACCCCGGGACCCTTGGGGACACCCCGGGACCTTTGGGGACACCCCGGGACCCCTGGGGACACCCAGGGACATTTGGGAACCCCTCGGGACCCTTGGGAACCCCCCGGGACCCTTGGGGACACCCCGGGACCTTTGGGAACACTCCAGGACCCTTGGGGACACCCCGGGACCTTTGGGAACACCCCGGGACCCTTGGGGACACCCTGGGACCTTTGGGGACACCCCGGGACCCCTGGGGACACCCCGGGACCTTTGGGGACACCCAGGGATCCTTGGGGACACCCCGGGACACTTGGGGACACCCAGAGACCTTTGGGGACCCCCCCGGGATCCTTAGGGACACCCTAGGACCTTTGGGGACACCCAGGGGCCTTTGGGGACACCCCGGGACCCTTGGGAACACCCCAGGACTTCCCCTTCCACACCCTCCCAGGGCCTGCTCCAGGAACCCCTCCTGGAACCCTTCTTCGACCCCAGTATCCTCCCTGAATGACTCCCACAGGACCCCTCTGAGGGTCCCAGGGACACGACCAGGGGACCCCTCAGTGTCTCCCCAGGACCCCTTGGGACACCCAGTGACCTCCCCTTCCCCACCCCCCAGGGCCTGCTCCAGGAACCCCTCCTGGACCCCAGTGTCCCCCCCGAATGCCCCCCCTGAATGGGGTCTGTTGAGCATCTGTGACCAGAGACAGGAGCGGGAGCTTTTCTCTTTATTGAGCCGGGAGGGAGGGGCCGTGGTGGGAGGGTGGGGGTCCGCCTGCCCCCAGGCTGGGGGTCCTGCACCACTGGGGGGTCTCAGTGCCGTGTTTTGTTTCCCAAACTCGTGCTGGGAGCAGCTGCCAGAGGACACGGACACCTCGCTGCCATCCCCCTGCCCCGGGCACGGATCCCCAGGAGGGGGCTGGGAGGGGCTGGGGGTGTCCCTGCAGCCCCCCGGGGTCACTTCTTGAGCAGCTGTGCCCGGGCCCGGGTGAGTTTCTCGGCCAGGGCGCCGTCGGTGCCGGGGGAGCAGCGGGACAGCACCAGGTTCATCTCGGCCTCGCTCTTGTGCTCCATGGCCGCCTCGGCCGCCTGCTCCAGGTCCCTGGG
>NW_016690611.1:0-17693 GCF_001604755.1 Lepidothrix coronata
ACGAACAAGGTTGTTGCTTAACTCACTACCGTAAAGTGTTGCTTTCTAGGCCTACCCTCTTACTTAAGCCTTAGCCATTCTACTACTAAATTTAAATTGCTTTGCAACATCCTCTTCCATCACGATGTCCAAGGAGATAGCTCTGAGTCTTTCTTCCTTGGTTCTGTGAAGATTTTTCCTCCCAGGGGTAAGATGCTGATTTAAGTTCTTACCAGGAACACATCTGCTGTGAGTTGGCTCTCTTCCATAGCTGTTGCAGCTTCAATTTCAGTAGCCACATCTAAATCCAACCTAGGCACCTCCGAGCCTGCCCCGGCCCGTCTCCAATTTTGCCTGGAGTTTCCTTCTTCACCTGGCGCCAAGCTGTTCGTTATCAGCCCATCTCCATTGGCTTAGCTTAAAAGACTTAATCTTAAAATCCACCCCCCATCTATGAGGTGGGAAAAAGAGTCCCCACTCAGCTTTTGCTCCAGGCGTTCGGTCCAGTTATAACTGTCCCAAGCTGCCCGCAGCTTAGCTGCAAAAGAGGGGGGAAAGAGGACTTGGCTGAAGGTCTGCCTCTCTCTCTCCCTCTTACCAGCTGTTGTGAGTCTCTTCCCTCACAACACACACTCATTCTTACATCCTGCCTTCGGCTCTAGCCAGACCAGGGCCACGGGGCGTGGGGCCTTGGGCTGGGGCCCCATCCCCCCTTGGCCTCTCACTCACACACACACACACACACAGACTGCCAACAGTTTCCAGTTCTTGTGCTATCTGATTTCACAGGAGCAAAAAAACCCAGCTGCAGTTGGTTCCCCTGGCTGGAATCTCAATTGGGACTAACCCCCCTGGGGGGGGGAAACCGGTCAAACCAAGACAGGCAGGTTGTCCTCAGGACAAGGGGCCTCCGGAGCTGGTAGACAGAAACAGGAAGCCAAACAGCCCCCCCTGTAATCCAGGAGGGAACAGTTAGTGACCTGCTGAGCCACTTGGATCCTCACAAGTCTATGGGACCAGATGGGATCCACCCAGGGGTGATGAGGGAGTTGGTGGAAGAGCTCACCAAGCCACTCTCTATCATTTCCCAACAATCCTGGCTCACTGGGGAGGTCCCAGATGACTGGAAGTTGGTGAATGTCACACCCATCTACAAAAAGGCCAGAAGGAGGATCCAGGGAACTCCAGGCCTGTCAGCCTGACCTCAGTGCCTGGCAAGGTTCTGGAGCAGATCATCCTCAGTGCAGTCCCACAGCACCTACAGGATGGACAAGGGATCAGACCCAGCCAGCACAGGTTTAGGAGGGGCAGGTCCTGTCTGACCTGCCTGATCTCCTTTTATGACCAGGTGACCTGCCTGGTGGATGAGGGGAAGGCTGTGGATGTGTCTGTCTGGAATTCAACAAAGCCTTTGACACTCTGTGCTGGGTTAGGAACTGGCTGGAGGGCCGGGCCCAGAGAGTGGTGGGGATGGAGCTGCATCCAGTTGGGATCCAGTCACTAGTGGTGTCCCCAGGGATCAGTGTTGCCCCAGTCCTGTTTAATATCTTTACTGATGATCTGGGTGAGGGGATCGAGTGTACCATCTGCAAATGTGCAGATGACACCAAACTGGGGGGGGAGTGTTGATCTGCTGGAAAGCAGGAGGGCTCTCCAGAGGGACCTGGACAGACTGGAGAGATGGGCTGATTGCAAGGGGATGAGGTTCAACCAGGCCAAGTGCCAGGTCCTGCACTTTGGCCACAACATCCCAACTGGATGCAGCTCCATCCCCACCACTCTCTGGGCCCGGCCCTCCAGCCAGTTCCTAACCCAGCACAGAGTGCCCCTGTCCAAGCTGTGGCTGCAGCTTTTCCACGAGTGTGCCTTGGGAGATGGTGTCAAAGGCTTTGTTGAAGTCCAGACAGACACATCCACAGCCTTCCCCTCATCCACCAGGCAGGTCACCTGGTCATAAAAGGAGATCAGGTTGGTCAGATAGGACCTGCCCCATAGTCAGTAAGCTCTCTTTTTTCCCCTAATTTCCTTTAAAATCTCCCTGTTCAGCCAGGCTGGTTGTCTTCCCTGCCAGCTCACCTTTCAGCACACTGGGACAGCTCCTGTGTGTTCAAGACTTCCTTCTGGAAGCATGTCCATCCCTCCTGTATCCCTTTGTTTTCCAGGGTTGTTTCCCAAGGTACCCTCTGAACCAGTCTTCTGAGTAGGCTGAAATCTGCCCTCTGGAAGCCCAGGGTAGAGGTTTTATTGATGGCCCTTTTTGCATCCCTGAGTATTGAAAACTCTCTTATTTCACAGTCACTGTGCCCCAAATGTCCATGTTTTCCCTTTGCACACAGGGAATCACACACTGAAGTCACAAGTTCCCTCGATCCACAGAGGGAGGAAAAGATAAAGTTAATGAATTTTTTGTGTTGTGCAGAGCTAAATCTGCACTCATCCCAATATTCTGGGATTACAGGACCTTTATCAAACACATTCTGCAGCATCTGTTCACTGGGCAAACATCTGTGTGGATGGCCAGGCCCAAGGAGTGGTGGGCAATGGAGTTCCATCCAGGGGTGTTCCCAGGGCTCAGCACTGGGCTCAGGGCACTTCAATCTCTTTCTCAATGATCTGCACAAGGACATCGAGTGCAGCCTCAGGCAGTTCCCAGGGCACACCAAGCTGGGGGGAGTGTTGATGTGCTGGAGGGCAGGAAGGCTCTGCACAGGGATCTGGACAGGCTGGATCCATGGGCAAAGTGAACAGCTGGTAGGTCTGTCCTACCTGCACTGGTGCCCCAGACTCCTAGCTTATTGAGGGTGCTCATGGCCTGTCCACCACCTCCTGCACTTCAGGCCTAGAGAAAGACTCCACACACCAGCACACATGGGACTGCAGGAGGAGGGGAGGTGGACCAAGCTCTGCAGGAAGGTTTGGGAATCCAGCAGGGACTGTTTGCTGCAGGGAGGTTTGCAAAGAGAGGGAAGAACAGAATCCATGAGCCTGCACAACCTGGCTTTGCCAGAGATCAGGGAATCTTGACTTGCTTTGCCAGAGGGGATTTTATTAAATGGAATGCCCGGGGATAGAGGAGAAAAAAAGGAAGGAAATGGATAAATACCAGCTCCTTGCTGAACAGTCTGGCTTACATTCCTTGTCCAGTTCTTGAAGAGATGCATTTAATGTAAGAACATTGAGAAGAAAGAGGGTGAAAAAGGAGGAAAGTGATGAAAACAGGGAAGCAAGGCAAGGCAAGGCAAGGCAAGGAGAGGCAATCCAAACAAATGGCTCAGTTCTTAGACCTTAGTGAGACAGCTCTCCTCACATATGGGAGCTCATCCCCTGGCTTTCTGTCAGCACACAAAGATCTGGGAGTCTGCCCAAGATCTGAATCATTCACCTTTACATGGTGAGGGGTGAATCCCCCTGGAAGTAAACCAGGCTTCTCTCTTCCAGTGAATCCAGTGGCTCTGATGCATCCATGGGGCATTTTAGCAAGACAGGAAAGCAACGGTTCATGCAAAAGTAACAAGGGTTCCTAACTGTACTAAAAGACAGTTTCATGCAAGCAGTGCCAGTGTGTCCTGCAGTTTTCAGTCATCCAGAGAAGAAAGTGGTTCAAAGAGGGTGATCTCCCCACAGTACCTGATTTGCCTGAACAGGTCAGGTTTTATAACTTCTGAAAGAGTCACTGATAATTCAACATTCCCGACCTTGCTGCTCTGTCCCTGGGATTCCTGAGCCCTCAGAAATCCAGCCCAGGGCCCGCTCGCTCCCATCCCAGCCCTGCAACCCTCCCCAGTGCCCTGCAAGCCCTGGCAGAGGCCCAGCAATGCTCCTGCTGCCTGGGGAGCTGAGCCTTCCCTGTGCATTCCCCACCCTCCCAGAGCACAGAGACTCCCTGCAGGGCTCACTGGCAGGGGGGGAGCTACAAGGCAGCAGCTCCTCCATCGCAGGTGCCTTCTAATGAAGCCACAACTCAGCTGAAAAGGGGTTTCAGGAACTCACTTTGGCCTGGGGAGGGAATGTCCTCTCCCAGGCGAGGGCTGAGGATGCTGCTGTGGCTCTCAGCCAGTGCTAACACCCACTGGGAAGTCTTCTTCAACTCAGAGGTGTTACTGATGAGAACAGCAGGTCAGAAAGCATCAAGTATCCAATTAGCCAAGGGACAAGCACAGGGCATTTTTTCAAGAGGAAAATCTGAATTCACACAACATGTCATCCTAATACTTTTCATGTTTCCCCACAGTATTTGTGCCATTTTCCTGTGAGTTTTATCTCATAGAGGTGTCATTCAAAATTTCCAAGATCAAATTAAAGTCACCATGATTGTTTTCTAATCTATCAAATTCATAATATAAATATACAGAAAAATTAAATATTCCTATTTAAAATCCAAACAAATCATTGAGATACTCACATTTATTGTAATTCAGTGCTTTAACTCAAAGCAACCATTCTCATGCAGATTATCCACATACCAGCAATCCCTGCTTGTTCCCAAATGTTGTCAAAGATGCAGCCTCCTCTTTTTAACTCTCAGGTGTCTCCGTGCTCCAAAGATCTCGGGTGGAGCCCAGGACAGGCCAGTTTTGCTGCCAGGAACCTGCCAGAGCCCTTCTTAGGTGGTGCCAATCTCACAGGCAGCGGTTCCCAAAGCTGGAGGAAGCCTGAAAAGGAAGGAAACTTCCCCAAAGCGAGCCAGGCTTTTCTCAGCATCTGAGCTGCTGCCCAGAGCCTTTGCCTCCCTGCAAACTGGACCTCCAAGGATCTGCTGGAGAGTCCCTGGGGAGGCTTTGTCAGGAATGGCCCTTGGGGGGCTCCTTAAGGCTTCAAGGACCTGCAGGATTTTCAGAGCAATTTGGGTTTTTCTTTTGATTTTGCATTTCTGAGAGGTTTCTGCAACAGTCGCCTCCAATTCTCTGCTGTAACGAGTCCCGTGAGAGCCTCAGACAGTGACAAACCTCAGTGGGGCTCATTAATGCTTCAAGGCACTCAGGGTTTATTAAGACACTTCTTTTTGACACTGAGTCTCTGAGAAGTTTGTTCAGTGATGACCTCCAATTATCTGCTCTAATGAGTCCCTAGATAGTCTTTGTCAGGAATGGCCCTCAGCAGGGCTTGTTAAAGCTTCAAGGTACTCAAGGTTTTTTAAGATACTTTGCCTTTTCCTTTGACTCTGAATTTTTAAGAGGTTTGTTCAGTCATGGCCTCCAATTATCTGCATGAATTAGTCCCTGGAGAGACTTTGTCAGTAGTGACACTCAGTGGGACTCATTAATGTTTCAGGGTACTCGAGGTTTTTTAAGGAACTTTGGTTCTTCCTTTTCCAACTGAGTCTGAGAGGTTTGTTCAGTCATGGCCTCTAATTCTCTCCTCCAACGAGTCCATGAGGAGCCTGTATTGGGAATGGCCCTCAGTGGGACCCATTAATGCTTTGAGATACTTTGGGTTCTCCTTCTGACTTTCACTTCTGGACAGGTTTGTGCAATCTCCCCTCAGTACCTGAGGTTCAAGGACTCAGCACCAAAAGCCCCACGGGGCTCATTCAGATAAAGCAAGTCCTAACAAACCACGGCCCTTCCTGGGATTTTCCTCCAGTCTAGACAGTAAATTAGGAATGTTGTCCCACGGAATCAGGGGACCATTGTGACACTGCAGGGCCCCAGGGAACTCTTTTGCCTGCGACGAGGGTCAGCACAAGAGACACCGACACCAACTTTGGAGAACAAGTGTGTAATTTTACTGCAGTGCAGAGCAGCAAAGAATGACAAAAGGCTGAGCTCAGTAATGCCCCTCATCGTTCCTACCAAGAGTGCCTGGAGTGAGTAGAAAAGATCCCTGCCCAGCTGCCCTCATCTGTTCCCCTCAGCCAGGCCCGCACGGCAGCGGGGGAGCCCCGGTCGCAGCCAAGGGTTGGAGAACCCCTCCCGGGCACGGGAAATCCCACCCAGGGCGTCCACTGCTAGGGGAGGGCTCCAGCTCTGCTGGGAGGGGGTCCAGCTTTTCTGGCCTTGCAGAAACAAGCTCACAGAGCTACGAGTGTGCAAAACCATCTGGCTCCCTTCTCCTCCTGGGTTCCACCCAGAGCCTGGCCAGGGCTTAAGGGGAAAACCCAGGCAGTCAACCTGCCCCATCTGCTGCCAAACAAGGCCACACATCCACTGCCAGGGCCTTGACCACTCTCTAAACACATAAAGATCATATGTTGCTAACAATCATACACATTTTGTTAATGAATAGATACAAGCAGTATTCACTAATGAGTAGATACTAATACATATTACTAATAAGCACACATATTTTGTTGATGAGCAGATACACAGCTGTAGTCTTATCACACTACATCTTTTACTCACAAACATACATAGTTTTAGCTAATGAGTGGATACATGGATAAATAGAATATCAGGTTGGAGGTCTAGAAGTCAACTTTACTCAGGGCCTGTTGTTCAGCCTCAGGACTTCAGTGACAGACAGACAGGGATTTATGTTACACACACAGTTTACTCATTAGATATTCTCCCTTAACACAAATACATTATTTTGCTTTACACACTCACACCTCCTATCCCAAGTCCTTATTTGGTCCTTTGCGATCTTCTTCCGGGCTCTCTGGTGGGTTTTTTGGCATCTGGTGCCCCCCAAAGTTGAGGTGTCCCCTTCTTGACCTCAGTTCTGAGCAGGCACAGTGACAGTGTTTTTCACTACAAAGACTGTAACATTTGGTTTTGATCTTCTCTGGGTCCACAGAGCTCAGCTGATATCCTGTTTGCTTCACGTACATCCCTGATCAAATTCTCTAGGATTTCTTTCAGATTCTGTTGTTCCTTATTTGGCCATAGTGGAATATTTTGGGCAGTGTTCTTTTTCTCATATCAAATCCCCTTTTTCCATGTGATTAAGTTTATTAAGGGAATGAGTTTCTCAGTATCTATATTTCACTTTCTAGCTTAAGGCATTGCCACAGCTACAACACTGAATCATGACACAAGCTAAAATACAAATGACCCTTATTAGGATTGGAGCTACAAAGAGCTTCTTTAGCTACCCAAAATCAGATAACCAGGAGGTCAGGGTATTCCAGATTCCTTGAAGACCTAAAGGGGTGCCATTGTGAGCTACCTGATGTAAAATTTGGCTTTGTTTCCGGATTTCCTGGACATCTGGAGACACTCTCCCACTCTGGTCACTGCACACAGCAGCTGGAGCTATGACAGTGCACACTCCTCCTTGGGATGCTGAAAGAAGGTCTAGGCCATTCAGTTTTTTAAAACAACCTGTGACAAGCCATTCACTTCTTCCTGGAAGGCAGGAATGGCATCTCTTGCTTGACTTTCTATGGATCCTATGGAAGCAGAAATGTTTACTATTGTTTTCTCTAATTCCCCCACTCCCAGCCTGGGTAAAAACAATCTTACAAACCTATGAAATGCAGTTGGTCACTCTGCTGGGGCATTTAAAGTATGTTTTGTGTGCCCCAAAGAGCTTCTTCTCCACAGTCCCGAGGGCACTTTACCTTTATCAGTTGCTGTTATGTTGTGGACTAAGGCTCCTAAACCACAAAGGCCTTTCCAGCCTCAGGGTAACACGTCATGGGCTTTATTTCCACATCTCCAATACCACCCTCTTCCTTTGGCTACCAGCCAAGGATGAGTCATGTCCCCTATAGGAAGTGTTTGAGTACATTGTCTATGATTTCCAAAAAACCTGCCATTTCCATTTTTCTATTCCTTTAGGGGGTTACAGCTTTGTACATAGGCATGATTTTAAGAGATGTTGGTGAGTATTTGCACACTGACTGCCAGGTCTACGTTTTGGTGAAAGGAAGTGCTTACCCAGGAACTAGGAATAATTTCTCCTCGAATTGGGAAGGAATAAATGGTTCGTGGCTTTCCTGTGTTTTATGGTAAATGACTGCACAAAACAATGGCTTTGAGGCAACACTTGGGTCACATTTGGTACTGATATAAGTTTTTCTCCCAATTCAAGACCAAATTAACAATTGTCAGGAGAGCGAAACAAGACTGAAGCATTTTGTTTCTGCAATCAATTGGGAACCTCTGTCTGATGACATTCCCAAATGTACCTCGAATCCAGGGATTCTTGGATTCAACAGTATTCCACTCACTTCCCCAGCCTGGTTGGTGTGACAAGGAAAAGCCTCTGGCCACCCAGAGAAGGTATCCCCCAAGACCAGGAGATCTTTACACCCCCCTTGTCTGGGCAATTCAGTCACATCCATCTGCCAACATTCACCTGCAACATTTCTACATTTTCCATCACCTATTCCCACTCCAGTGGCAGGGTTTGGATTATTTCTTTTCCACACACCACACTGCTGACTCACTGCTTGTACAACTGGGGTCAGTTTTGGACCAAGAACCCACTTGTGCAAATGTTACAGTGCAGAAACAAATACAAACACAAAACAAGGATCAGTGGAGAAAACAAAGCCAGAGACCAAATTGGGGAACACCAAATAACCCACCCAAAGAGCTGGAAGATCCACACGTCTTAGAGGGACGGGATTCCCCAAAAGAATGCCTTATTATCCAGTGGGATCTTCCCCCATCCCAGACCAGTCCGGGGATCTGTGGTCTTCTCCAGGAAAGTCCTGGGGCCGGCGTGAAGATCCAGAGACCCCTCGGATCCACGGGAGATCAGGCAGAGGGTCCCATCTGGGGCCAGAAATGGTGCCCAAAAGCAGCAGAAAGCAACTCCTTAACCCCAGCTGGGAGGTGTTAAGAAGCAGGCATTCTTTAGGGCAGCGTGCTGGACGCCTGCAGGAGAGTTCTTCTAATCCAGCCTGCTCAGGGACACAGGCAGGGCTTGGGATTACACACACTGATTCCAGAGGCATTGGATATTCACCCTTACTGAACACATGTCCATTACTTTGCTTTACACAGTCACAGCCCTATTGCAAGTACCTATTTGGTCATTTGGAGTCTTCTCTGGGGGTCTCTGGTGGGTTTTTCTGTGTCTGGTGCCCCCCCAAGTTGAGGTCTCTGCTTCATGTCCTCAGTTCTGAGCAGGCACTGAACAGTCAATGTATTTCACCACAAAGACTGTACCATTTGGTTTTGATCTTCTCTGGGTCCACAGAGCTCAGCTTACATCCTCTTTGCTTCATGTACATCCTTGATTAAATCCTCTAAGACTTCTCTAAAGATTCTGTTGTTCCTTATTTGGCCACAGCAGAATATTGTGAGTAATGTTCTATTTCTCCTACCAAAAAGTCCACGGAGGTTCTTCCATCTGGAGTCCAGCAGGTCTCAGGGAGGCTCTGGGAGGGATGGAGGCTTGTGGCAGAAGTAATGGAGGTGCAGAGATATTCCTTATCCTTCTTCTGCAATGCTGGCTCGAGAGAGCACCCTGGAGATGGGAACAGCTGCCTTTGTCACTGGAGGATCTTGTCCAGCACTGCTTGGAGGGTCTTGGCCTACAGCACCATCACAGCTTCCTAAGAGCCTTGGATTGGGCACTGGTAGCTCCCAGACACTTGCTGATGTGCCACTTGCTCCTGGGAATGCCTTCCTTGGGAGCCTGGAAAGGGTTCATGACTTCCAGGTTTTTCCTGGACATGTCCATCCTCAGGGATGAGCGGGGTCTGCTGATACCCACGGCTCTGAGGGAGCACTGAGACCTGTCCACAGGGCTCCCTCCACCTGGATTCCAGCAATTCTCACAGAGGCCCTTTGGAGGGATGGAGGCTCTTACCAGAAGTAATTGAGTTGTGGAGATATTCCTCATCCTGTTCCTCCACAGCTGGATCGAGACAGAACCCTGGAGATGGGAACAGCTGCCTTGGTTGCTTGAGGATCTTGTCCACCACTGTTTGTAGGGTTGTCCCACATGGCAGCATCCTGGGAGCCGTGGATTGGACATCGGCTCCTCCAGGAAATATTCTGCCCTGCCACTTGCTCCTGGGAACGCCTCACTTGGGAGCCTGGAAAGGGCTCATGACTTCCAGGCTCTTCCTGGTCATGGGCATCCTCAGGGATCAGCAGGGCCTGCTGGCCCCAAGGGTAGAGGGAGTCCTGTCCACAGGGTTTCCTTGGTCTGGAGTGTGTCAGGGCTCAGGGAGGCTCTGGGAGGGATGGAGGCTCTTGCCCAAACTAATGGAGGTGCAGAGATTTTCCTTATCCTGCTCCTGCAATCCCAGATCAATAGAGCACCCTGGAGTTGGGAACACCTGGGAGACCTGTCCTTGGGGCTCATCCCTGGGGATTCAGGCAGTTCCCACACAGGCTCTGGGAAGGATGGAGGCTCCTGCCAGAACTAATGGAGGTGCAGAGATATTTGTCCTCCTGGTCCTCCACAGCCAGATCGAGAGAGTGCCCTGGAGATGGGAACAGCTGCCTTTGGCACTGGAGGATCTTGCCAGGACCACACAGAGGGTCTTCTCCTACAGCACCATCGCGGCATCCTGGGAGCCTTAGATCAGGCACTGGAAGCTCCAGGACTTTTCCTTGTGTGCCACTTGCTCCTGGGAACATCTTACTGGAATGGGCTTGTTACTTCCAGGCTTTTCCCAGCCATGTGCATCCTCAGGGATTAGCGGAGTCTGCTGATCCCCTCGGCTCCAAGAGACCTGGGTGACCTATCCAGGGGGGCTCTTCCATGTGGATTCTGTGAATTCTTACAGAGACCCTGGGAGGCATGGAGGCTCTTGCCAGTTCTGGAGGTGTTCCTTATCCTGCCCCTCCACAGGCAGATCAAGATAGCACCATGGAGTTGGGAACACCTACCTTTGGCACTGGTGGCTCTGGAACACTTGCTGCTGTGCCACCTGCCCCTGGGAATCCATTAATGGACTGGATTGGGCTGGGCTCCCACTGTGACTGGATTAGTGAGGTCTGCAGATACCCACTGCTCCAAGGGAACAGAGAGCCTCCATCTTATCCATGGAGGCTCTGGGAAGGATGCAGGCTCCTGCCAGGAGCAACGGAGGTGCAGAGATATTCCTTATCCTGCTCCTCCACAGCCGGATCGAGAGAGAGCCTGGGGATGGGAACACTTCTCTTTGCCATTGGAGGATCTTGTCCAGCACCATGCAGAAGGTCTTCCCATATGGTAGCATCCTGGGAGCCCTGGATTGGGCACCAACACTTGCTGCTTTGCCACTTGATCCTGGGAATGCCTTACTGGAACAGGCTTGTTGCTTCCAGTCTCTTCCTGGCCATGTGCATCCTCAGGGATGAGTGGGGTCTGCTGATATAAAATATAAAATAAGATCCTTAATTTCCAGGAGCTACAAGCTGTAATCACACACAAGACATTTGTCATTTTTTGGTTTTGCAAAAGCTTGGGAAACTTTTCCCTTTTATACTTTTCCCTTCTAACTCATCTCTTTCCTTTCTCTCCCTTCCTCTACTCAGAAGACTTTTCCTATGGTTTATTCCTGTACAGACTCTCTGATCCTTCCACAGGACTTTATAGAGATGTAGCTGCAAAAAATTGCAAAAAATAGATATTTTTGGATTTTGATTTAGACTATGTTCAGATGATGAAACACATATTTTACATTATCCTGAACTGGAAATTTGTTACAGAATTATAAGAAAATATATTAAGAAAGGTTTGAATAGCATAATTTAAAAAAAGGTTCATTACCTGTCCAATTGCCATAAAGTAAATCTGTATTTGTCATCTAAAGAGGAAAAAAGCTTTTTTCCCCCTTTTGATTTGACACACACATTTGGACTTTTTTCTTGTATCAAATGAAACAGAAAGAATATGTTATTACAGCTTTATTATTTCCTAAGTGCATGATGTGTGCTACAGACCACCACTGAACTGTGCCAACATTCCTGCAGGCTGGATAAACTCAGTGTAGATTTGCATCAAGAGCTATAAATCGTTAACCATCCTCATGCCCTGAGGTGGAGCCCTGACTCCAGCAATGCCTTCTCCTGACAGGTTCTCCATGTGTGCAGGCATCCTCCCTCCCCAGAGGTGTTCCAAGTTCCCCTCTCCCACTCCCCTCCATCTATCCATGGAATACTGACAATCCAGAATGGTTTATACACTGGGATGTATTTTTTCCTTTGGCAGATCTGTGGCAACCCAGAACTTGCTCAGCCTCTTGTGCCCTGTTCAAGTGGGCATCTGTCACTTTTCTTCCTGCAATAATCCAACCAAACTACTTTGTTACTCCTCCAAGTAATTACCAGAAGCTTTTGCTGTATTTTCCCATTATGTATATATTTTATAAAACCCAAGGTTAATAAGTACCATTAAAAAAAATAATAAAAAATTACAGACTTGTAGAAATCAAAGCCCTGCATCCTGCTCAGCATACCTGATTCCTCCTCTCCACTGACTGTCAGAAACAGGAGACTCCCATATTGCAGGGTCTCATCTGTAGATACTGGATTAAGGACTCACAGCTTTTTAAGAAAAGCAACATTATAATCTCACAGTTCTGGAAAGGTTTTGTTATCAGCTGGGTTTAAAAGCAAAGCCCTGTTGCCAGGACCAATTAATGCAGGACAGTGCTATAATGCCAAAAGTTATTTCTGTTGCTGCTTTTGTTACACTCTGTAATAACTTCTGTAGAGATCAGTGCTGGCAACAAGAATTCCAATAGTACACTTGTTTCATTTTTCAGACTTTGCATTTCAAGAATGGTGAATTTTTCTTAGAAACTTTGAAACAGTTGTAACAAACTGCCTCAGAGATTTTATTTTATTTATTTCTAAGGCAGAATTTTCAAACATATCCTTTTGGTATGCAAATAGTTGATGAGTTGCAATGATTTTTATTTACAATTGTACATTTGCCCTGATTAATATCCTAATTTATATTTTGCTAAATATGAGTTCTTTTGGTGTTGCCTTCTGTAAAAAATGGCTTTTCACTATTTTTTTAAAAAATATAACCCATAAGCATAAAGATGATCTCTGAAAGTGTTACAGCCTTTTAAATCCACTTGTTCCCACAGAAGGACAGCATGCAAATATTACATCCAAAGATACTGATATTTACACCAGAAAGTTTTTACTTTATGAGAGTTCTACATAGTAATGAACAGAGGACTGGGTTTATGTGTCATACAACTGTGGTGACCATGAACATATGCTCTTAGCTTTCATTTATTGTCCCCATTTATAACTGCCTGCCTTCCCTTCGTGGGGAACACAGGCCTGTATTTTGCATGGTCATTCTTTTTTTACTTTGCAGTGTAGAGCAGGGGTAGAAGACCTTTTGAAGCCCAATAGTTTGATCCCCATTCAATTTGTTTATAGGTGCATAGAAATCAGGAGCTGGACTCAATGATGCTGAAGGGCCCCTCCCAACTCAGCACATTCCATGAAGTCCAGCTGTCCACCCAGCACTGCCCCAGGAACCCCCAAACCACTGAACCGTGTCCTTCATCACCAGATCCAGATGCCTCTGGAACACCTCCAGGGATGGGGACTCCACCTGGGCGACCTATTCCAGTGCCCAATGACCCTGTCGGTGAAAACAACTATTCCAATCTCTGACCTGGATCTGCCCGGCCTCGGCCCGAGGCCATTGGGTCCTCCCAGCGCTGGCTCCTTCCCAGCAGCCGCCCGAGGAGAAGGCGGCTCACGGCTCCCCTGTGCCCCCCGGCCGGCCCCGCTCAGCTCCGGATGGGGAGGGAACATTTCCTGCTATGGTTCCAGTCACTCCCAGCTACTCCCAGTTGCCTCCAGCATGCTGCCGGGTGCTCCCAGTATGATCCCAGTTGCCCCACTTCTGGTCCCGCTGGATCCAGTCCGGGTCTCGGTGTATCTCGGTGTTCCCCGTCCCCCCACCCCGGTGTCACCCCCTTTTCTCTCCCCACAGAGCTCCTGAGCCGCCGGCGGCTGCAGCCCCTCCCCAGGGCCTCAGGCCCAACCTGGACCCTGCCCCACTCCCTGAGGATTTTGGGGGGGCTCATGTGTCCCCCCTCCCCTGCTGTCACTCTGCCTCCACCCAGTTGCTCCCAGTGATCCCAGTAAAGCTTCCCAGTTCTCCCCAGTCCTGGTTATTGGGGGGCACTGGGGGAGTGGCTTGGGGGAATCCCAAGGGGTGGAGCCGAGTTTGGGGGGGGCAGAACCGGTCCTGGGATAGATCGAGAATGGGGACCCCCTGTGTCCCCCTGTGTCAACCCACTCTGGAGGGGCTTTGGGAGGGAACCTGCCCCTCAATAGGCACCCAGCTCACACCAAAAGGTGCTGAGACCTCCCCAAAACCTCCTCACAGCCCCCCAAGGACCCCCAAACACACTCAAAGCCCACCCAGGACCCCACCCAACTCTTCTTCTGAGGGGACTTCTATGGGCACTGGTGGTGCTGGGAGCCCCCCCGGCTGTGGGCAAGGAGCTCTCGGGTGAGTGGGGGGTGGGAAGGGGGGGACGGTGGGAAAAGGGGGGTCAGAGGGGATAAAGGGGTGGTGGGACCCCCAACTGAGTGGGAGGGGAGTGGGAACCCCCAAAAGTGGAGGGGGAGGGACACTGAGGTTTGGGGGATGATGGGAAATGGGTGGGAGAGGTCAGAAGAGTGGGAAAAGGGGAGGGTGGGACCCTCAAACTGAGCATGAGGGGGCTGGGGAGTGGGGGGATGATGTGGAAGGGGTGGGAGAGGCAGAAAAAATGGGGGTTGGGACCCCAAAAGTGATCCTGGGGGGGTTGGGGATTGAGGGGACCATGGAAAAGTGGAAGGAACAGGGAGAAGGGTGGAAAAGGGGGGGTGGTCTGGCGGGTCCAACGGTCCCATGGGGGTCTTTGGGCACAGGGGGGCTGGCAAAGGGGGATGGCCCCCCTGAGCTCCCAACTTACTGTGGGGTGCTGGGGGCTGCTGGATCCAATCTCAGCCTTGGATTATGCCAACAGTTTCAGTTTAGAGGAATTACAGAGGTGTGACTGAATGACTTTTGTCCCCCAGGTTTTAATGATGGCAAATCAGATCTATTGATAGAAATGAATTATTTAGGGTTACAAATGATCAGACAAAAGATCTTCATCAGAATTATTTACTGCACAACAGAGACACTAAAACAACCAGTACTACAGGATGAGATAAGACAGTGCTCTACACTAAAGCAATTGTTGAAGCAATTCTACTAAAGCTGATACAAAAGCAATAATTATTAATTAGAGATGTATGGAACTCCCCTAGACCAACGCTTGTGGGGAGATCTCTGCTCTCAAGCTCCAGGAGTGACCTTGGGGGGGTCCCCAGCCAAGGCAGGAATCTCCACACACATCCCCAGGAAGGGTTCTGTTGGAAGAAGCTGCCCCTGTGAAAGGGACTGGCCCTTTCTGGTAGAAGGGGATGGATTGACAGTCACTGGACTCCAGGGGCTGCCTCACCATCAGGGGGTTCATTCTGGGTGGAAACAGCAGCTGACACTCTTCCTGCAATCAGGGCACTCGCAGGGCTTCCCTTACTGGTGGGTCCGTTGGTGTGAGGTCAAGGTAGAGCTCCTGGTGAAGCTCTTCCCACACTCGTCACACTTGTAGGGCCTCTCCCCGCTGTGGATGCGTTGGTGCCTGATGAGGGTGGAGTTGCGGTTGAAGCTCTTCCCACAGTCGGTGCAGCGGAAGGGCCTCTCCTCCGTGTGTGTCCGCTCATGCCTGAGGACATCTGAGCTGGTCTGAAACCTCTTCCCACATTCCAAGCACTTGTAGGGCCGTTCCCCGGTGTGGATGAGCTGGTGGGCATGGAGGTGGGAGTTGATCCTGAAGCTCTTCCCACATTCCCTACACATGTAGGGCCGTTCCCCAGTGTGGATGTGCTGGTGTCGGATCAGGTCGGTGCTGTCCCTGAAGCTCTTCCCACATTCCACACACTTGTAGCGCCATTCCCCAGTGTGGGTGTGCTGGTGTCGGATCAGGTGGTCTCTCTTGCTGAAGCTCTTCCCACATTCTAAGCACCTGAAGGGCTTCTCCCTGCTGGGAGGCTGCTCAAGGACCACCAGTTTGGAACTCTGGCTCAAGCTCTGGCCGCCTTCCTGGCACAGGCTGGCTCTTTCCTCCTCAGAGCACCCTGGGCTGGCTTTGGAGACCCTCCTCCTGGGGTACCTTCGTGGCTTTCCCTCCCCGCTGCCTTCCTGCGCCGTGGAGCCCTTCAAAACGGCCTCTCCCACCAGGCTCTGCCGGGGGGATTTGTCCTCCGGGCTCTCCGTCCTCAGCTTGGGGCCTGGGGCAGGAAGGAAGAAGGACAGGGAGGGGATTTGCCTCCGGCCCACAGGGAAGGCCAAGGACATCCCCCCAACTCCGGCCCCGGCAGGACGGCGGCGGCAGCGGGGTTGTCCTGCAGCCGGGGGCCATGCTCAGCTGGGAGATACAGGACAAGACAGGGCAAAGGGGCACTGACTTCCTCCTCACCTGCCTGGGGGTCCTGGGGCATCTTCCTCTTCCTCGCAGCCTTCTCCACCATTCGGTCAAGGTTTGGGAAGGAGAAATGCTGGATTGGGAGAAAAAACAAGGTGTGAGCATGTTGGCTTGGGGGTTCCTCCTGCCCAAGTCCATCTCTAGAACTCACCGGGCATCCTGTGACCATAAAAACCTCCAAAACACCAAGATTCAGCCCAGAAAAACCCAAACCACCCAGATTCAGGCAAAAAGCCCCTCAGAAATAGCAAGACCCCGTCCCCCCAAACTGCAAAACCTTGAGATTCAGCTAAAAAATACTCCAAAACTCTCCCAGAAGTTCCCCCTCTCTGATCTCTCCCCTCTGGGATTCAGAGGTTCTCCCCTCTCTGGGATGCTGGGGGTCCCACTTACAGATGCTGGGACTGTTGGGGGTCCCAAGGGTTCCTTCTCCTCTGACTCTCACCTTCAGGGTGCTGCATTCCCAGACATTCCCTCTCTCCAGGTTCTCCACTCTGTTGTCCCAGGGATCCCAGGGGTCCCCACTGTCCAGGCTTCCCCTTCTCCACACCCCATTTCAGGCTCCCAGGGGTCCCAGGGCTCCTCTCTCTCCGTGCTCCCCCCTCCAGGCTGCCGGGGGTCCCCCAGCTCCGGCATCGCCCCACTCTGCCCTCCACACTCGGCAGCTCCCGGGCTCCACACCCACCCCCGGCACTCCTGGGGGGGCCCCAAACCCGCTGTGTCCCCCCCACCGGCACCGGGCTGACAATGGAGCCAGCGGGGCCTGACGCAGCAACACCAACCCCCACCGTGGGGGGGACCCGCATCCCCCCACCCACCGCTGGGGCTCTGCCCCTAACCCAGCCCGGCATCCCCAAAAAACATCTGCTCTCTGCCAAGAGCCCCCAAGGGCACAGCCCTGCACAAGGGCCAGCTGTGCCCAAGGCACCCAAACAGCCCCACGGGCGGGGGGACACCAGAGGCTGCCCCAGGGCAACGAGAGCAGGGAGCAGATCAGGCCCCCTGACACGTGGGCGGGCTCTGGGCTCAGCCTGACCAGGGGCAATGTGGCACCAACAGGACGGCCCTGACCGCTGCCCCGGCATAGGGGGCCTGAGCTCCCCCCTCTCCAGGCTCTCAGGGCTCTCACAGCTCCCCCCTCTCTCCAGCCTCCCGCACCCTCCAGGGATCAAGGCACGGGGACACCGAGGCACCCCCACAGCAATCCCACTCCCGCTCTCCTGTCGCTGGAACAGAGATTTCTCTGAACAATTTTTCCTGCACTCTGTAGGCCTTGCTTGCCATGGAAGTGACAAGCATGTATTGTTTATACTTATAGACTGTGTGAAAATATGTGATGCTTATACTTGTTAGCTGTGTGTCTAATTATAAGGTTTGAGAACAT
>NW_016690611.1:22684-23970 GCF_001604755.1 Lepidothrix coronata
TGTCTGGAAAACCATCTTACACTGGATTGAGATGTGGGAAGGGGCTTGGACTAGGGAATTGGATTTTTGGAGCTCTCGAACCATGACAGAAAGCCTTGAGAAACTAGAGATAAAGGTACATCTGCAGATTTCGGAAAGCCCCTAATTAGGAAGGCCTTTACATGCCAAGTATGATTTCAGATCACGTGGACAGAACATCAGGTCCAATGAACTGGAGACATGAGATGCGTGCACAGACTGAGCTATCCAATCACCTTGTTGTGAGCACGTACCCTGAGCAAACTAAACTGTATAAAAGTTAACTGATTTAAATAATAAATTTGACATATTGCCGATCCTAAGGGTCTGTGAGCTTATGTTCATGCCCTTCCGGCGATACTCTCCCCCCTCCCCTTAGCCCCCTTCTCCCACCCCTTTCCCATCAGTCCCCCAAACCCTGGCTCCCCCCAGCTCCCTTTGGGGGTGACCCACCGCCCCTCGCGCTCCCTTTGGGGGTCCCACCCTCTCTTTTCGTTCTCTCGCCCCTTTCCCATCGTGGCTGCTCCGCTCACCCGACAGTGGCAGGAAGGGCGGAGCAGCAACAGCAACAGCAGGAGAAGAATCACTCCCCAAAAGGATGGCTCTGCCTCAAGTTCCACCTGAACCCCACCTAATATGAATATTATAACTAGGTGTTGTAATTTTAATGAATATTCACCTAAAATATCGTAATCCCTCACCAAGACTGTATAAATTGCATACCTTTTCACTGAAAACTTTGGAGCTATTTTGCCCAGCGCAAATTGGTAGCTCTTCAACGTTGCACAGAATAAATACCCCTGCTGCTTAAAGATCAAATTTTGTCTCTGAGCAGTTGTTTTATGCTGTTTTTGGCATCACTGGCAAGTGTGAGGCTGCTCCAGGTGTCTAGAAGAGGCCTTGTGCTCTGCTTGGCTGGGCAGCTCTGCTGCCACAGGCTCTGCCCTGACCCTGTCCCTGCAATGTCCCTGGCTGTCCCTCAGCCGTGTCCCTGTCCCTTGGCTCTCTCTCTGCCAGCTCAGTGTGGGGCACACGGGCTGGGGGTCCCTCCCGTGCCCCCCGGGCAGCCGGTGTTGGTTGGGGGGATGTGAGGGCTGGGCCTGCTCAGCACAGCCCCGGCCTCGTGCCCAGCGCCTCTTTTTTGCCCCACACAAGACCTTCCCGGCCCCCCAGGGCTCCCCTGCTGCTGCCTCTGCTCCTGGCCCTGCCTTTGCTGCTCCCTTGGCTGGGGCAGGGGCTGCAGGGGGGGATGGCAGCAGCTTCAGCTT
>NW_016690611.1:26033-39185 GCF_001604755.1 Lepidothrix coronata
TCTTGGGGGGTCAAAGGGATCTGTGGGGGGAGGGGATTAAAGAGAAAAGGGGGGTTGGGGGACATTTGGGGGGGGTTAATGGGGCCTGGGAGGAGAGAGGAGGGGCAGCACCACAAGCAAGTGAGTCCTGAGACCCCCCTGGTGTCCCCAAGACCCTCTGGGTGTCCCTAATTCCCCCTTGACACCCTGAGACCCCCCTAGTGTTTCCAATGTCCCCAGGGCCTCCCCATGGCCCTAATTCCCCCCTTGACAGTCCCAATTCCACTGTCCCCAAACCCCTCCCCACTGTCCCCACACCCCATCCCTGATGTCCCCAACCCTCCATCTCACCCCAGGAGCCCCCCCTGGACACTCTGACCCCAAAAACGGCCCCCCCCCCCACGCTCACAGAAAGGTCAAGGGCATCTGGAGACACTTTGGGGACAGTTGGGGGGCTTTGGGGGCACTGGGTGATTACTGGGGGATACTGGGACATACTGGGGGGAAGCAGGGGGCACTAAGAGGGACTGGGGGATTTCTGAGGGATGCTGGGAGGGCACTGGGAAAGACTGGGGAGTTACTGGGGGATTACCAGGACACACGAAGGGATACTGGGAGGTTACTGGGCCATACTGGGGGTTACTGGGTGGTCACTGGAGCATACTGGGGGGCAGTGGGAGGTCACTGAGACACACTGGCTGGTCACTGAGGGGGTTACTGGGCCGTACTGAGGGTCACTGGGAGGTCACTGGGCTATACTGGGGACACTGGGATCCCCTTACCCGGATGTGGTACATCTCCCCCCCAGACTTTAGGGGGCACCCTCAGGACCCCTGCCCTGGGGGCTGGGAGATCCCCTGAACCCCACTGCTAGGCTTTAGGGGGCCCCCGGACCCCCCTCCCTGTGGGGTCTCTGTGTGCTGAGAGTTGGGGGTCTCTGGGGTTCGGGGGGGGCATTGGGATCCCCTTTCCCTGGGGTCGGCCCGCCGGGCCGGCAGAGGCGCTTGGCAGGAAGGGTAATGGCGGACCGCGCGGAGCCTCATGGGAGTTGCAGTTCCCTCATGACTACTCCGCCCGCGCGCCTGCGCAGTGCAGCCAGGGCGTTGGCAAAGCCCCCCCGAGTGGGTTCCAGGCCCCGCGCTCTGACCCTCGGGAACCCCCGAACGCCTCGGCCAAACCCTCCCGAACCCTCCAGCCTTTCCACCCACAGCCGCGCTCCCCGCAGCCCCGAGGGGATACCCAGAGCCTCGCTCTCCCGCAGCCTCCGCCAGCTCTCACAGCGCAGCCGCAAGCACCGCCGCCATCTTTTCCCGGCAGCCAACACGGCGCTCTACGCGCGCAACGCCTTCAGAAACCCCGGCGCAGCGAATCAGTACGCGGCCACGCCCTCCACCTGCCCGCCCACTCTGCTGCGCGGGGCACCACGGGAGTTGTAGTCCTTAAGGGGCCCTTTTCCACCCTTCTCCCTGTTCCTCCCACTTTTCCATGGTCTTCTCGATCCCCAGTTTCCCCCCAGGATCGCTCTGAGGGTCCCAACCCCCACTTTCCCCCCCCCTCACCCCTTCCACATCATCCCCCCACTCCCCAGCCCCCTCATGCTCAGTTTGGGGGTCCCACCCTCCCCTTTTCCCACTCTTCTGACCTCTCCCACCCATTTCCCATCATCCCCCAAACCTCAGTGCCCCTCCCCCTCCACTTTTAGGGGGTCCCACTCCCCTCCCACTCAGTTGAGGGTCCCACCATCCATTTTGTCCTCTCTGACCCCCCTTTTCCCACCGTCCCCCCCTTCCCACCACCCGCTCACCCGAGAGCTCCTCGCCCACAGCCGGGGGGGCTCCCAGCACCACCAGTGCCCGGAGAAGTCCCTCCAAAAAAGGGGTTAGGTGGGGTCCTGGATGGGCTTTGAGTGTGCTTGGGGGTCCTTGGGGGGCTGTGAGGAGGTTTTGGGGAGGTCCCAGCACCTTTTGGTGTGAGCTGGGTGCCTATTGAGGGCTAGGTGCCCTCCCAAAGTCCCCCCAGAGTGGGTTGACACAGGGGGAACACAGGAGGGTTGCAATTCCCGATCTATCCCGGGGCCGGTTCTGCCCCCCCCAAACTCAGCTCCTCCATCTGGGTCCCCCCCGCGCCACTGCCCCCCAATAACCGGGACTGGGGAGAACTGGGAAGCTTTACTGGGATCACTGGGAGCAGCCGGGTGGTGTCAGAATAAAAGCAGGGCTGGGGGGGACACACAGCCCGCCCAAAATCCTTGTGGGGATGGGAGGGGGGTCCAGGCTGGGCCTGAGGCCCCGGGGAGGGGCTGCGGCAGCCACCGGCTCAGGAGCTCTGTGGGGAGAGAAAAGGGGGTGACACCGGGGTGGGGGGTCCCCAGGGGGGCACAGATGCTCTGAAGGGGACACATGACCCCCTGGGGCCCCCCTCACCTTCTGGTGCAGGTAGAAGCCGAGCCCCAGGACCAGGGAGACGAAGTCCAAGACGAAACCCATGGCCCCTAATTAGGAGCAATTCCTCAGGCTGATGAAGCCCAGCAGGGCCGGGGCTGCCGGCGGTGTCCGATCCCAGCAGGAAGCGGGAAGGGCCCGGCGGGGTCTGATAGAAATAAATCAAGGCAGATCTCTCTTTTGCCCCCTGGGCAGTGACCATGAAGAGATGTCCCTGCTTCACAGGAGAAGCTCCACACACTTCAAGAAAGTCTGTGGAAGAATCTGCTCTATGAAAATTGGCCCTAGGCTTTTATGCTTATCCAGTCATGGATTGCCAGTCACATATTCTCAGGCCAGTGAGCAGCTGATCTGTCAAACTGCTTCCAAAAGGAGGATATGTGTTCAAAGATTGGGGAACCAGGCTGGTTTTGGCACAATTCAACACTAAACCAACCCCTTGGCACCAGCAGTAACTCACCACAGAGAGCTTGCATTGCTTGGATTCTCCCATCAGATTCTTTTCCAGGTAGAACATCCTGCTACAAGGGGTCATTGTGACACTGCAGAATATCATGGAACGACGGGAAGCCTGGGACACTGTGGATCCTGATGGAATCAAGGGGCCTTTGAAACTCTGCGGAAACTCATGGAATCAAGGGGACACTGTGACACTGCAGGGCCTCATGGGTTCAAAGCAAACCTGGGACACTGTGGAACCTCATGGAACCAAGGGGATATTGTGTCAGGCGGGAACTCATGGAGCCAAAGGAACCCTGGGACACTGCAGAACATCATGACATCAAAAGGCCACTGTGGCACTGCAGGGCCTCATGGTACAAAACCAACAGAGGGACATTGTGGAACCTCGTGGAATCAACAGGACATTACAGAAGCACAGACTCAAAGAATATGCCAAGGTGGAAGGGACTCACCAGGATCACCAAGTCCAACACTTAGCCCTGCTCAGGATCACCCCCAAGAGTCATATCGTATGTCTGAGAGTATCATCTAAACACTTCTTGAGCTCTGGCAGCCTCGGTGTTGTGCCCACTGCCCTGGGGAGCCTGGTCAGTGCCCAACCACCCTATGGGGGAACAACTTCTTTCTAATATCCAACTTAACCCTGCTCTGACACAACTTTAGGCCATTCCCTCGGGTTCTGTCACTGCTCATGAGTGATCAGTCCCTGCCCCTCCTCTTCCCTCATGAGGATGTTGAAGGTTGCAGTGAGGTCTTCCCTCAGTCTCCTCTTCTCCAGCTGAACACACCAAGTGCCCTCAGTGTCCTCACACGGCCCCCCCAAGGCCCTTCCCCATTCTCATTGCCTCCTTTGGACACTCTCTAATGGCTCAATCTCTCCCTTCCATTGTGTCCCCGAAAACTGCCCCAGTGTTGAGGTGAGGCCACCCCAGGGCAGAGCAGAGCGGGACAATCCCCTCCCTGGCCCGTCCGGCCATGCTGGGCCTGATGCCCCCAGGACAGACTTGGCCCTCTTGGCTGCCAGGGCACTGCTGACTCAGGGCCAACTGGCCAACCACCAGCACCCCCAGGGCCCTTTCCTGGCACTGCTTTCCAGCCTCTCCTTCCCAATCTGTCCGTCCATGCGGGGTTGCCCCATTCCAGGGCAGAATCCCCTTGTTGAAATTCCCATGGTTGGTGATTCCCAGCCCTTGGATCTGTCGAGGTCTCTCTGCAGGGCCTCCCTGCCTTTCAGGGACTCAACAGCTCCTCCCTGTTTTGGGTCATCTGCAAACTTGCTCAGTGTCCCTTCCAGTCCTGCATCCAAGTCATTGATGGAGATGTTGGAGAGCATAGGGTCCAGATGGAGCCCTGTGGAACCCCACTAAGTGACCCCTATGTGATGTCATCCCAGTCACTGTCACCCTCTGTGCCCGACCTGGTGTCAGAGACTGAAATGGTTGATGATTTATGCATTCTAGGAGACTCTTGCAGGCTTTTGACTGTTGCATTATACCTCTGATGGGCAATTGAAGGTGTCAAGCCCTGAAAAGGCAGGACCTCTGATGGCCCATAAAAGCCCATCCCCCCCTCTGCCCATCTAAAAAAAGGTGGGAACCAGGCCAGACACAGAAACTCTTGCGCAGGGCCCAGGGAGAGTTTGGAGGCTTGAGGCATGGCCCATGACACTAACCATGGATATAATAACTCATAACTTCTTGGCATGTGGGGGCTTCCCTCCTTCACCCCCAGCAGATCAAGGCCACCACTTCAACTGACAGACATGGAAGCGGCAACTACCAAGTGTCAACGCTGGCCCCCGTGGGCGGTGACTATATACGTTTTTTTCCACTGTTATCTTTTCTTTTTCCTTACTCTCAGTTATCCTGTCTTTCTCCCCTATGCATTTTCTCCCCCCCGCAAAGGTTATCTCTATGCCACGTTGTTATATGACAACACCTAAAATGCTAGCAATACCTGTTGATACAAAATTGTTAAAATAAACCTTACCAATATATGTTTTCAGACACCGATTATTCAGTGTCGTTTCACTCTAATCCATCCCAAGGGAATTATTGATACACCCCCCTCCCCTTTTCCTGGGGCAGGTTGTAACACCTGGGAGCCAATTGCTCACCCAGACAGGATGTGTTTATCCAGCCATGGGCTGGACAGTTTGTCCAGAGGGATCCTGGGAGAGACAGGATAGAAACCTTTACTGAAATCCAGAAAGATCACATCAACTGGCTTCCCTTGATCAGCCAGGTGGGTCACCTTGTCATAGAAGGAAATCAGGTTGGAGAAGCGGGGCTTTCCACTCCTGAAGCCCTGCTGGCTGTCACCAATGATTGCGTTGTCTTTCAGGTGTTTTTCAACACCTCCCAGAATAATCTTCTCCATAACTTTACCAGGCACTGAAGGGAGACTGACAGGGCTGTAGTTTCCAGGGTCCTCCTTCTTACCCTTCTTGAAAATCGGGACAACTTTCACCAGCTTCCAGTCAGCCGGGATCTCCCAGGATTCCCAAGACCTCTCAAAAACCATCGAGAGGGGTTTTGTGATGACATCAGCAACTCTTGGAGGATTCTGAGATGAATCCCATCAGGCCCCAGAGATTTGTAGGGATCCAGCTGGAGCAGCAGATCCCGCTGTCAGGCCCGAACTGGGAGTTGCTCATTCTCGCAGTCATGGTCCTGCAGCTCAGGGCACTGAGACCCCCTTGGCCCCTCATCCGTGTTGAAGACAGAGGCAAAGAGAGTGTTAAACACCTCTGCCTTGTCTCTGTCCCTGTCTGGGAGGTGACTGCCCCCATCCTGGAGCGGGCCAGTGATATTTCTGTACTGCCTATTGCCATTAATCTATTTGGAAAAAAATCCTTTTTTTTGTCCCCCACATTTCTGGCAGCTTCAAGTCCAGTTGAGCTTTGTCTACATGAATTTTCTCCCTACAGCAGCAAGCAGCATCTCTAAATTCTTCCCATGTCACTGGACCTTCCTTCCAGTGGGCACACACTTTCCTTTTCTGCCTTATCTGCAAGTCATGATGGCCCCTTTATTCCATAAGGCCCTGCAGTGTCACTTGACTCCATGAGGTTCAGAAATGTCTCAAGAGTTCCTTTGGTTCCATCAGACCCTGGATGGCACAATGGCCCCTTGGTTCCATGAGACTCCACAGTGACCCTGCTTCCTTTGGCTCCATCAGGCCCTGCAGTGTCACAATGGTCTCTTGATTTAAGGAGGCCCTGCAGGGTCACAAAAGGCTCCTGGTTCCATGAGGCTCCATCTTCCTGGGCTCTTTGGTTTCAATAAGGCCCTGCAGTGTCACAGTGGCCACTTGATTCCATGAGTTTCTGCAGCTTCCCAGGTTTCTTTTTTTCCATGTGGACCTGCAGTGTCAAAACTGCACCTTTATTCCATAAGGTTCCACAGTCTCCCAGGTTTCCTTTAGTTCCATGATGCCCTGCAGTGTCACAATGGCCCCTTGATTCCATGAGGTTTCACAGTGTCACAAAGGCCCCCTGAGTCCATGAAGTCCTGTAGTGTCACAATGGCCCCATCATTCCATGAGGTTCTACAGTGTCAGAAAGGCCCCTTGATTGCAAGAGATTCTGCAGTGTCCCAGGTTTCCTTTGGTTCCACAAGGCCCTGCAGTGTCACAATGGTTCCTTTGGCTCCACAGGTCCTTGCAGTGTCACAATGGAAACTTGATTACACGAGTTTCTGGAGAGTAATCATGACCCCTGGCTTCCATAAAGCTCCACATTGTCACGGAGGCCCTTTGATCCCACGAGGGTTTGCACCGTCTCAAAGGCCCCTTGAATCCAAGATGTTCCGCAGTGTCCCAGGGTTTCTTTGCTTTCAAGAGGCCCTGCAGTGTCATAATGGCCTTTTGATTTTATGGGGTTTCACAGTGTCACAATGGTTCCTGCGGATCCATAAGGCCTTGCAGTGTTAAAAAGGCCCCCTGATTCCAAGATGTTCCACAGTGTCCCAGGGTCCCTTTGGTTCTGTTAAACCATGCAGTGTCACAAAGGTGCCTCGATTCCAGGAGGTTCCACAGAGCCGCAATGGTCCTTGATGCTACATTAGGGCCTGCAGTGTAACAATGTCCCCTTGATTCAATGAGGTTCCACAGTGACAGAAAGGCCCCTTGAGTCCATGAGATTCCACAGCGCCCCAGGTTTCCTTTGGTTCCATTAGGCCACATAGTGTCACAATGGCCCCTTGATTCCATGATGATTTGCAGTGTCCAAAAGACCACTGGATTCCATGTGGTTCTGCAGTGTCCTAGGGTTCCTTTGGTTCCAGAAGACCATGCAGTGTCACAATGCACCCTTGAGTTTTTAAGGTTCTGCATTGCAACAGTGGTCCCAAGATTCCAAGAGCTGCCACAGTGTCCCAAAGGCCCCCTTTATTTCAGGAGGTTCCTCAGGGTCACAATGGTCCCTTTGGCCCAAGAAGGCCCTTCTGTGTCACGATGGCCCATTTGGTTCCATGAGATTCCACAGTGTCACAATGGCCCCTTGATTCCATGCGGCTCCACAATGTCACAATGGTCCCTTTGGCTCCATAAGTCCCTACAGTGTCCCAATGGACCCTTGACTCTACAAGTTTCCACAGTGTCACAATGACCCCTTGATTCTACAAGGTTCCCCACTGTCACAAAGGCACCTTGATTCTATCAGGTTCCAAAGTGTCACCATCATCCCTTTGTCTCCATAAGGCCCTGCAGTGTCACAATGGCCCCTTGATTCCATGATGTTCCACAGTGTCCCAATGGCCCCTGTGCCTCCATAGGATCCTGCAGTGTCACAATGGCCCCTTGACTGAATGGTACAATGGACTGTGAAACATCCCCTTGAAAGCAACAGGTAGTGGGACCTTCAATTTGCATTTAGCAAAGGGCACTTGGTTAGTTCACACCCCAGGCTCTGCCCGTGGAGCTGGCCCTGCCCAATCAGAACCCCCACATACCATTGGAAGAGATACAGCGCCCATGGTGCACATGAGAAATGTGTTAGGAAAGACAGTTTGCATTAGTCCTGCCTCAAGCAAAGGCAAACCCACCTGTAGGATTGGTTTTGCTGCAGGCCCTGGGTGCACTTGGTGGGTAATTGTAGCAGGGAGATTGCCGAAACTGAAACCAGTACAGCGTTGGAAGTTCAACAAAGCAACAGTTATTACAAAGAAGTAGCCAACAAAAGGAGAAACTGAGAGACAGGAAAGAGAAGGGAAACAAGCCCCCGAAACAACCCCTCACTCACTCAGGCGTTACTGATGAGGTTGTCTTACTGACCTCGAAATGCTCAGAATTCCCCCATAGCAGGAGCTGCATCCCCAGAGCGTCGGCAGGCTTACCAGGGTCCCTGCAGAGGTAACGTTGTCCTCCCTGTGCAGCTTGAATCTGCTCCCAGCACGAGCTCTCTGCTTTTTATACAATTAACCTGTGATGTCACCCTGGGCAGATGTGGCCAGCACCACCCAGCCAGAGGTCCTTGGTCCCTCCCCCCATGGTGTAAGTGGTGCCCCTTCTGTGCCGGTGTGTTGCACCTTGGGGGTCTGTCCTAAATGAGTCTGGGGGCTTCCTTCATCCTCCTTCTCTTCACTTTCTTCTTCAAATGGCCTTGGAGGGCCATCGGCCAATACCCAGCCCCCAATTAATTCCAGCTTATACAAGATGCTTCCTTCAAGGATGGAGTTCTCGTTTCTCAGTGCTTGTTTTCACATAAGTTGGCAGGAGAAGAACAGATTCTTGGAGGTGGCTGGGCCAAAACACAGACCAAAATTAGCAGCATCTAATTGAGCGCGAATACAAGGGACAAAGGGACGATGATGGCAATATTCTATTTCAGTTTGGACACCTTGAAAATGCATCTTTTAGACTTGTTGGACAACGTCTTCGGGGAGAAGGAGGATGTATTCCCTGATGTTTCTCTCTGCTCTGCTGCTCAGCCTATTGATAACCCCACTGATGGGGCTTTAGGGCCTCTGCTGAGGGCTCTGTCTCCTACCTTGACTCGTGGGAATCTCCCTCCGGTGGGGGTTCTCTCTCCTGCCTTTAATGGTGTTCATTTACCTCTGGTGGGGGTTTTCCACCCCCATCCGTCCTCATGGTGCTTTTGGGAAACGGGGCTGCTTTTGGCTGCAGCCGTGCCGGGGCTGGATGCCTGAAGAATGGACACACAGCCCTGGAACCATTGGATCTCCTGGATAATTGAAGTGCCTCTAAGGGAAGGTGCACGGCCTGCCTGCCCCTCCTGCCGAGCACCAGCTCCATCTGCTGCTCCCACCCAGCAGCTTTCCAGAAATCCAGGGCTGGGTGTGGACTGAACGCTTTGGCAAGGGACAGGATAAAGTTGCTTGGCTTCCACCCTTGGTATCTCAGTGTTTGTGATGTTGGGAATCCTCACTAACCTGGAACAATGGCAGATTATCTGTTTTCGTAAGATATGTACATGGAGATTGTTCTGATATGTGTTTAAATCTTCCTTGAAAATACAACTGATAGAAAACAACGGGGAAAAAAAACAAAAAAAAAGGAAGAAAAAAGAGGGAAAAAAGAGAAAAAAAAAAGAAAGAAAAACCAGGAAAGAAAGACAAAAGAAGATAAAGAAAAAAATGAAAAAAAAAAAAAGGAGAAAGAAGAAAAAAAGACAGAAAAAAAAGAAAGAAAAAAGAAAAAAAATAAGACAGAAAACCAAAAAAACATAAATGTGGTCTTATCACTTGTGCCTATCTCAGGTGCAAGAAATGTGTGCTCTGGATTAAAAACCATTCTTTTAAAACAAAAAAGGGGGAATATGACACCCCAAGTAGACAAAGTTGTATTTACCCTTAGTTTTTTGCTTTTGAATCAACAAGTATTGAACAAAAACCCACAAGAAGACACCTCATGACAAGGTCCTATTGAGTGCTCAGTATGGGGAAGGGCTGTGCTTGTGTTCTGTCTCCCACAGGACCCTGCTGGCTTCCAGCCCCTTTGATGGAACCTTATCCTGAGTGGAGCCGGTCTGCAATCCGATTCTGCAGACGCAGAGGCTAGAATCCTGGGAGGAGGTAGGGAATGCTGAGCAGAGCAAGCCCTGCCCGGATGTCCCATAGGGAAGACACTGTTCTAGGAGGAATTCACTGTGTCTACTAACTCTTACTGACTGGCTTAATGACTCAGCCGTGGTGTGTCCCTGTCACTCAGATGCCTTCTTGGCCGCACCTGGTGTTGTGATTCGTGTGACTGACAATACATTTAACATCCCTGTAAGTAATCCTTGTTGTTTTAGTTGCATCACAGATCCCACAAGTCTTGCACAGTCCCCAAGTGTGCTTTCTTGTTGCCCATCATAAGTATCAGACCCCCATCTTCAACTGGCAAAGTCATCCTGGGAGACTCTGCCATTGACCCACTTGGTGAAGCTCTCACACAGAGGTGTTGGAACTTTATTTGAATTGATTTTTTACCTTCTGAGTTTACAATGGCTTCTCCAAAAACATGGTAATTTATGTCCTAGCAATAGAAATTCTTTGGAGAAGGAGTTTGGGACTCAAAGAATCAAGAATGGTTTGGCTTGGAAGGGACATAAAAGCTCATGTAGTCCAAGTCCCTGGACATGGAGAGTGACGTCTTCACTAATTCTGGCTGCTCAAAGTTCCTGACCTTGGACAAATCCAGGGATGGGACATCCTCTTCTGTTGCAGTTCTTGCCAGCCCAATTGATAAGTATTTCTTTATTTTATCCAACATAAAGCTCCCCTATTTCAATTTAAAGCCATTGCCCTGTGTTCTGCCACTACAGGCCTTGGTAAAATGTATCCCTGTGACTTAGACCATGTTTTCATCTGTTGGCACCTTGGAGAGTGCTCAGAGATGCCTCCAGGAGCTGCCCTGCCCTGCAGCCACAGACTCACAGGGCTGTGGGGCAGAGCAGGGTCCTGCAGCCCAGGGTGCTGTGCTGGGCAGGGACTCTGCTGCCTGCCAGGGGCAGCTCTCAGCCGGCCCGGGGAGCTGCTGCCAGGGCTGGGGGAGAAGGGCTGTGGGCAAGGACAATGACTTGGAGGGCTGAGTCCTTATGTGGATAAGGTGCTCTGTGAGTCAGGGCTGCTCACAGCTGGAGAGCACAAGAGGAGATTTCACGGGAGACTTTTCAATGAGCACAGAAAGGCAGGGGCTGCCTCAGAGGGGATGATCCCATTCTTTCAACCTCATGCTCTTGTTTATCTCGTGAGTAATGAGAAGTACAAATCAATGTCTCATTTCAGAGGGCAGCACTGCAATTCCAAATCTGCTCTGTGCAGAGGTGAATAAACCAGGCAGTATCAGAGATCAGCACATGGTGCCTTACAGGCAGCATCAGTGTCGCTTTCCCAGCCTCCTCAGGGTTGCTCTGACATTGCCATCAGAGCCTGCCCAGCCAGAGATGCCCCTGCCCTGTGCTGCTGG
This sequence comes from Lepidothrix coronata, assembly GCF_001604755.1. Lineage (NCBI taxonomy): Eukaryota > Metazoa > Chordata > Aves > Passeriformes > Pipridae > Lepidothrix > Lepidothrix coronata. The sequence continues at coordinate 37,328 of NW_016690611.1, forward strand.
GAGGGCTCTGCAGGGCAGAGCTGAGCCCTCGGGGCTGGGATGGGCTCTGGCAGCACTGCCAGGGCCCAGCTCTGGGCACAGGGAAGCAGCTGCTGGCAGGGACAGCTCCCGGCAGCAGAGCCCAGGGCAGAGTGGGGGGCAAGTGGGGGGCAAGTGCCCCCAAGGCCCGGGGGAGGGGGCGTTCGGGCAGCTCTGGGGGCCCTTCCCTGCAGCTCTGCTGGGCACTGTGTGCTGGGTGAGGAGCTGCCTCTGCCTGGAGAACATCTCCCCTGCGGGACCCCCCCTCTCCGCTGGGCCTGTGCTGCTGGGTTTGGAGCTGCCCCCAGTAAGGCCTAGCTCTGCCTGGGCAGGATCCTGGGCAGTGCTGAACCTTCCCTTGGGGGTGGACACTCTGCTCTGCCAGCCCTTGGCTTCTCTGTGGGAGGACTCCTGTCCTGTTCTGTCATGTTTTTCAAGACTAATTTGTAGGTGAAGTCACCTTTGAGGCAGTAAATGGGAAAACTCAGGAGAGATGGGAAACAGACTGATGGACATTGCACCTCTTCTGGCTCTGCTCTAAGCCATAGAGAGCTGATCCGTTTTGCCTGTCCAGGTTCACATTCACAGTAACTAGAATGTGGATTTCTGCCCATAAAGAGTACATTTTCCAGATGTGATGGTGCAAAAGAAAAAACACAGGTAAAATCAGTAAAAGGCTGTGCTAAGCCTCTCTCTGCAGCCCACGGTCTTCTGAGTTACAAGGTCAGAGATGCAGCTTTTCCACTGGATTACATCTGATGTCCATTGTGAATGTCAGAGCTGTCACAAAGCAGCTCCATGTCTGCACTGCAGCAGAGCAAAGCCGAGTCCTTGGCAGCACATGGGCAGAGCTCCTGCTCCTCACAGCCAACAAAAACCAGGGAAAGGAAACAGATTTATTTTGGCAGGTTTTCCATTCAAAACTGGAGTGGCTTTGCTCAGAGACGTCTGTCTTAATTGTTCCATGTCTTTCCTTTCAGGAATAGGGACCCATACCATGAAACAACAAATGCCCAACAGCAGCTCAATCCCCCAGTTCCTCCTCCTGGCATTCACAGACAGGCGGGAGCTGCCTTATCAGTACAGCTTCTGGCTTAAGGGTAATTCTTACAGGTGCTGCCTTTCCTGATTTTCATGGAATCCCACTGGCCCACACGATAGGAACAACTGCATCTTCAGCTTCCCTTGGGATGTTGCTGCTAACTGGAGTTATTTCCTGCTCAAGAAGAGTTGCTGCTTCAACATATTTAGTCTCAGCAATTACAATTTCAATGTGCCCATTTTTAAATTTAATTTCTGCCTCAAGTTTTCCAATCAATCTCTTCCTAGCAAAGGTTTAGGGGAGTTTGGCAAATAGAGAAACTGATAATTGTTTTCCTAATTTAACCCCTGTCACACCAATAACCTTTGCAGTGTCATTCCTTAATTCTCCTTCTGTTGTGTTAAGAACTGAGTTGCACCTGTGCCTGACTAATACATGGGCAACCCAGACAGTGAGGACTCCACCCCACACCTTTGAACCAGACAATAGTGTCAACATCATGCTCAGGATATAAAGTGGGGGAGAGAAGGAGGAAGGGGGGACCTTTGGAGTGATGGAGTTTGTCTTCCCAAGTCACTGTTCTGTGGGATGGGGCCCTGCTCTCCTGGAGGTGCTGACCACCTGCCCAACCATGGGAAGCAGGGAATGAATTCCTTGTTTTGCTTGTGTGTGCAGGTTTTGCTTGTCCTTATTAAACTGTCTTTATGTCAACCCATGAGTTTTCCAGCTTTTCCCCTCCCAGTTCTCTCCCTGATCCTGCTGGTGGGGAGTGAGAAGTGGCTGGGAGGGGCTTGGGGG
>NW_016690611.1:39421-40884 GCF_001604755.1 Lepidothrix coronata
GGAAATCGGTGTGAACTTGAGCTGAAGGGCCTGTGACCTGTGGATGAGTCCAGGATGGAGCAGAGACCCCCCCCCCTGCAGCCTGGGGAGGAGCCCACGCCGGAGCAGGGGGTGCCCAAAGGAGGCCGAGAGCCCGTGGGAAGGCCCTGCAGAGCCTCGGAGAGAGGAGCCCACACAGAACAAGCTCCTGCAGGACTTGTGACCCCGTGGGGGACCCACGGTGGAGCAGCCTGTTCCCGGGGGACTGTCTCCCGTGCCAAGTACCCCACGCTGGACGGAGCAGACACGGACTCCACTCTATCCCACGCTGGACGGAGCAGACACGGACTCCTCTCCCTGAGCGGGAAGCAGCGGTGGGACCCCCATCCCCCTGTGCCGCGGAGCGGAGGGAGGGAATAGCGGATAAAGTGAAGTCCGTGAAGGAGGGAGAGGTGGGGGAAGGTGTTTTATTAGGATTCGTTTGGCTTCTCATCCTCCTGCTCGGATCTGAGCCGTTCCCAATCCCATCAATGTCGGGTCTTTGTGACAGCAATCGAGCAATGCCCTGTTCCTGCCCCCCGGCCCGGGCCGCGCCACAAAATGGCGGCGGCAGAGCTCGAGTCCCGTCATGATTGGCTGCTTCTCCCGTCACTTTTCGCCCTCGCGCGCTGATTGGTCGGATCGAGCGGGCACTGCCCCCTCCCTTCGTCTTCCGGGCCGGGGCAGCGGCAGCAGCGACCCGACGGCGCTGAGGCGGCGGCGGAGCTCGGAGGCGGCCCCGGCGCAGGTGGGACCCGCGCTCGGTCCTGCCGGGGCTCAGGGCTCGCTGCGGGCGGAGGGGGCGGGAGGCGCCGCGGGAAGCGGGGTCTGGCGGGCTCGGCCTGCCCCGGGCGGGGCGGTGTCGGCGGCCCTGGGGAGCGGGGTCTGGCGGGCTCGGCCCGCCGTGTCCCCCCGTGTCCCCTCCCCAGGGGCCGCTGAGGGAGCGGCTGCCCGCGGGCTCCTCCTTCCCACTGAGCCTCGGCGGGCTCGGAACGGGTTTGTGCCTCGGCCTTGGCCGCAAACATCGCATTCGTTCCCGGGGCTGCGACACACTCGAGAGACACATTGAGTCGTTATTGTTTCAGAGTTGGCTGCCCGGGGCTGTTTCACAAGTCAAGCACCAACTCATAAGGCTTTTTACTATTTCTACATTTTAGCAAACAAAGCAAAACAAGCTTGTAAGCAGCTGCGAGACATTCAAGCTCGACAGAACGCTTGCTGTTTTAGACTCAGCTGCTTTCCCTCCTGCAGGCTCTTGGAGAGACAGGGGGTGGTCTCAGGTGGGTCTGAAGGGCCGTCCAGCACCTTGTGGGGTGACCGGAGGGGGGGGGCGGATGGGATTTGGGACTGAAAACACCTCCCAGCTGTGCAAGTCCTTGGGATGACACCTTTCCAGGTGTGGTGGTGCATCCCCACACCCCCCCAGACCTCCCTGTGATCTGAGA
>NW_016690611.1:41862-45842 GCF_001604755.1 Lepidothrix coronata
GGCCTTCCCTGTGGGCCGGAGGCAAATCCCCTCCCTGTCCTTCTTCCTTCCTGCCCCAGGCCCCGAGCTGAGGACGGAGAGCCCGGAGGACAAATCCCCCCGGCAGAGCCTGGTGGGAGAGGCCGTTTTGAAGGGCTCCACGGCGCAGGAAGGCAGCGGGGAGGGAAAGCCACAAAGGTACCCCAGAAGGAGGGGCTCCAAAGCCAGCCCAGGGTGCTCTGAGGAGGAAAGACTCAGCCTGTGCCAGGAAGGCAGCTGGAGCTTGATCCGATGCCCTGACCTGGAGGTCCATGTTCAGTTTCGCCCCAGGGAGAAGCCCTACAAGTGCTTGCAATGTACAAAGAATTTCAGCCACGTCTCCCACCTCTTCTACCACCAAAGCGTACACACAGAGGAGGAACCATACAAATGCGTGAAATTATTGAAGAACTTTGGCCTGAGCTCCAAGCTTAGCACTCAGCAATCCCTGCACACTGGGAAACAGCCCTGCAAGTGCTTGGACTGTGGGAAGAGCTTCACTTGTAGCTCCGCTCTTGTTGCCCACCAGCACCTGCACACAGGGGAGAAGCCCTACAAGTGTCAGAAATGTGGGAAGAGCTTTGGCCGGAACTTTCACCTGAACCGCCACCAGGTGATCCACACAGAGGAATGTCCCTACAAGTGTTCTGAGTGTGGGAGGGGGTTTCGGAACAGGGCAAATCTCATAAGGCATCGGTGGACGCACACGAGGGAGGGGCCTTCCCCTACACCAACTGCAGGAAGAGCTCCAAGCACAACTCCAGCCTCATCACCCACCAGCACATCCACACTGAGAAGAGGCCCCACAAGTGTCCTGAGTGTGGGAAGAGCTTCAGCTTTAGCTCCTACCTGATCTGCCACCAGATAGTCCACACCAGGGAACGGCCCTACAAGTGTGGGGAATGTGGGAAGAGCTTCAGCCAGAGCTGAAACCTCACCAACCACCAGCGCCTGCACACGAAGGAACGGCCCTACAAGTGCCTAGAGTGTGAGAAGAGCTACAGCATCAAGTCCAACTTGATCCGCCACCAGAAGATCCACAGTGGGGAATGGCCCTACGAGTGTCTCAGGTGTGGGAAGACATTTCAGAGCAGCGCAAATCTCCTCGTGCATCAGCGGACGCACACGGGGGAGAGGCCCTTCCACTGCACCGACTGTGGGAAGAGCTTCAGCCAGAAGCCCAACCTCATCAGACGCCGGCGCGTCTACCACAGGGAGTGGCCCTACAAGTGTCCCAAGTGTGGGAAGATCTTCGAGCAGAGCTGTGCCTTGACCACACACCAACAGACCCACCATTAAGGGAAGGCCTGCGACTGCTCTGACTGTGGGAAGAGCTTCATCTGCTGCTCCAACTCCATCACCCACTGGAGGAGTGATGTCTTCCCACATTGGGAAGACACCTGGCTGGGGGTCTGCACATCCTTATGGTTCCCTATAGGCACGTGGGTGAATGCAGGGGGAGGAACATCCATCAGGACACAGACCAGATGTCAGAAATTCATTGGTAAGAGTGGATTTGTTGTCTTTAGACCGCTAAAGAATTTCACCTGCTCATTCCAATCATTTGATTTGGCATCAAGCAACACTGGGTGATCTTCGAGATCTTTTCCATCCTAAATAATTCTGTGTTTCTAATTCTCCATGGCCGACAGGCCACCCAAACCAACCTCACAGGATGCTGACATGTAGATCCTTTTATGCTGGCCCTGATTTTGTTTTGATCCATCTTCATTCCTTAAAAACACCTGAAATTGGGGTAAAAATAAAGAAATACAATAAAGATATTTAAAGCCCTACCATTTTTCTAGGATTCTGGGAGGGGAAATTTGGGGTTCAAGGGGATATTCAGGAGGATTTGTGGGTTCTGGGGGGATGTGGGGTGGGGGAGTTTTCCCTCAAAATTGGGAATACCCAGGCCAGGTGAGTTTTCTCCATCACTTTGCACTCCAAAAGCTGAGATGGATCAATCTGTCACCTCATAATGACTCGATCCCACTCCAAAATGCCTCAATCACACAGTCCCTCCAAAGGCCCCCCTGATCACCCCGTGGGGTGTCAGCAACCAGAGAGGGGNATAATGACTCGATCCCACTCCAAAATGCCTCAATCACACAGTCCCTCCAAAGGCCCCCCTGATCACCCCGTGGGGTGTCAGCAACCAGAGAGGGGGAAGTTCATGCCCAGGAGTGGTAGGATGGGGTTGGAGGGCTGGGATGGGGCTTGGAGAGAGATGGGATGGAGTTTGGGGGGGTGGGATGGGGTCTGTAGTGAGAGAGCTGAATGTTGGTGATGATGAGGCCAGGAGGCACCCCTTTCCTGACGGGTTTTTGGGGTATCCCATGTTCCTGGGGGGTCTTTGGGGTGCCCTCTAATACTGAGGGAGTTTTTTGGGTGCCCCCCAATCCTGAGAGGAGGTACTGGGAGATGGGGTGGGGGATGCGTGGCTCCAGCACTTGGAGGGGGACACCACAAGGAGGGACCCAGGGAGCCCGTTTTGGGGAGGGTCCTAGTGCTTTCCACCAATTTGGGGGATTATAAACATCTTTTGGGGGTCCCCCTCCTCATTTTCAGGGGCTGAGATAAACCCCTCACGTTTTGGGAGGTGAGATGACCCCATTTTGGGCAGGATCCTGCTGTTTTCAACTAATTTTTAGGGGTTATAAATGGCTCTTGGGGGTCCCCCCCTCATTTTGGGGGATTGGGGTGACTCCATGGCTCCACTCATGGCTGAGGAGGGGTTATACCCCCAGTTTTGTGGGGTTAAAAGGGGCTTGTGGAGGTCCCACATTTGATGGACGTCCCACCTGGAGGAGGGTGTCCCTCCTTCCTCCAGGCACCCTGCAGCAGGTCTAGGACCCCTCCCCACATGGGGGGCACCCACATTTTGAGAGGGGGGAAGAAGAGGCTCCTCGTGCACTTAGACCAGTCCAGTTGGTGTCACAGCATCACAGAATACACTGAGCTGGAAGGGACCCACAAGAATCATGGAGTCCAACCCTTAGCCCTGAACAAGACCATCCCCAAGATTCACCCCATGTGCCCCAGAGGATCATCCAAACCCTCCTTGAGCCTTGGTGCTGTGACAACTGCCCTGGGGAGCCTGTTCAGTGCCCAACTGCCCTGGGGAGCCTGTTCAGTGCCCAATCACCCTCTGGGGGAAGAACCTTCTCCTAATATCCAACCTAAACCTCCCCTGACACAACTTCGGGACATTCCCTCAGTCCTGTCCCTGGTCCCCCCAGAGCAGAGCTCAGGGCCTGCCCCTCCTCTGCCCCTCCCCAGGAAGTTGTACCTGCAGTGAGGTCTCCCCTCAGTTTCCTCCAGCTGAACACACCAAGTGCCCTCAGTGTCCTCACACGGCTTCCCCCCAGGGCCCTTCCCCATCCTCATTGCCTCCTTTTGGTTGCTCTCTAATGGTTCGATTTCTTCCTTACATACATATCCCACAGGAGCCCTGTCCTCAAGGAGCCAGAGATGTCCCAGGGCCAAAACCAAACATTCCCCCACTCCTGGGGGGTGTCAGCACCAAGGAGGTGCTGCTGTCCCGCTGTCTGGGCTGCGGGGGGGATCCCCACATGCTCCCTCCAGACAAAAAGTGCCCCAGAGCAGCCGAAAGGGACCCGCCCTGAGCGGCTGTGCTGGAAGGGGCTGCTCGGGCATTTCCATGGCAAGTGCCAGGGCTGTGTGATGTGGGGCCTGCGGGTGCCCAGGGGCCACTGTGACACTGCGGGGCCTCCTGGAACCGAGGGCACATTGTGAGCCTTTGGGCCCCGCCCTGGCCTAGGGTGTTTGAGGAGCCCCCCGGGTGCCCAGTCAGCTGAGGGCCGGGGCAGGAGGAGAGGCTGCTGGTGGGCCGGCGCCGGGCTCCCCAGCACTGTGCCGAGGCAGCCGCCTCCAGCCCAGGCCTCCTCCTGCCGCCGCCCTCAGCTGCAGCAGCGGCAGCCTCAGGGCAGCCGGGCCGG
>NW_016690611.1:46209-51525 GCF_001604755.1 Lepidothrix coronata
GCCAAGGAGTCGGCAGTGCCGAGCACGGAGGGACACGGGCAGGACCCGGGCCCGGGAGGCTCCCTCTGTGCCGCAGCGCTGCAGCCCCGACATCTGCCCAGCCCTGGGCCAGCAGCCGCTGCTGGCGGGGCCCGGCAGGCCTTGGCTGGGGGGAGCCGGGCGGCCTCTGCGCGTCCCCCGCTCTCCTTTCAGCCCCCCCAGGGCAAACTGTCGGAAAAATCCTTCCTTTAGATTTAAAAACGGCAAAAAAATACCTGTAGGACAAGGAAAGTGTAGCGAGAATTTTTTTAATGCAGCGCGCTGGGCGCTCCAAAATCACAAGGATCTAAAAAGCACACCAACGGTTTGAAAATCGCGCCTTTTGTATTCTTTCCGTTCCATAAACTTGTGAGAAATAGAAACCCAGTCGGGCAATTTCCGATCAGAATTTTATTATATGATAAAAGCAAATTCAGCGCTGGGTGATCAGGGAAGGGGTTCAACAACTCCCAACGCCTGTCACACCCAAAGAAGACATTTGTTCTACATTTATTTCCAGCTACTACATGAATATTCATTATACATAAGTATAAACATTACACACTGTTAGATCAGACATTCCACAGATATTTCTTAACAAGAATGTTATCTATAAGCATCCATAATATATTGTTAAATCAGACTTTCAGCAGATGTTCGCTTGTTATCTATACAAAGTTATAAATTTTAAAAAAGGTGCTATTATCTAGCTAACTAAACAAAATTCTCTCACTATAAATCCTACACAAGGTAAAAGGGAGGTAACTTGTTTTATCCCTTTATAGGGGCCCAATTAAGTTTTACGACTTGTTTTTCTTTTCTCTCCAGGTCATATTAACCTTACACAGTTTTCTCTTAATTAGCTCAAATCATTTTCTCAGTTTATCACAAACTGTTATGTATTCATTGACCACCGGTTTTTTGCCTTAAAGGGTAATTTCTCTGACCCAGAAGGGGGTTTCTCTTGATTGATTGTGACTTATCCCCCTGTACACAATAGGCTGCCGCATAGAGGATACATCTTTATTTTTGTATTTTTCCCTACTCTCAGCCGTGAAAGGTTCCCTGTCATCAGGTCCAGGCAGGACCATCCACCTTACAGCCTCCGCAGTATGCCTAAAAAAACCTCTTAGAAAATAAAAAACCCACCCCCTTCCGTCTTCCTACCAAGTTCATTTGCTTATAATAAAACCAGGTTATTTATTTCTCATACAAACCATCTCCTGCCCTGCACCGGCCACACCAGAGGCAGCCCAGGGATGTCCCAGGCCAGAAGGAGCAGGTGATGGTGGGGCTGGAAGCCCCTGGCCCCGGCCAGCAGCTGGCGGGGGCAGCAGGGCGGGCAGGCCTGGCAGTGCCACAGAACCACAGGGCACTGCCCACCCCGTGCGCCCCTTGTGCCACAACAGGAGCCCAGCTGGGCCCCGCTGTGTCCAGCAGCAAACCCAGACACACCCCCTGGCACAGGGGGCTGAGACGCTTAGAATGATAATAAACAATCCAATCTGAGGGTCCGAAACTGAATAGTTTATTGTACAAAACTTTTGGTTTATATAGGGTTCAGAGAAGGAGGGGCATACATTGTATTCACAGCTAGGGTTAAAGGTCTTGGAAGTGCAGGGAGATATTTTTCTTCAAACAGATAAACAAATATTTCTTTATCACAATCACAACAGATGGGGGTAAACAAAGGTGGTAAAGGGATTTACTTCTGTAGTCTAGAAGTCTATTTAATTAAAAGTTAGTGTAAGGATATCAGAGAGCAAATGTAAACAGGCTTTCTTGTCTGTGTTTAAATCTCAAGGTTTCTGGCTAAGATCATTTCTTACGTCTGCTGTGTCCTAAAGAATTCCTACCGCAACAGGGGGCAGCTTCAGCTGCTCCTCCATGTGCCCAGCAGGGCACAGGACGGAGACCCCGGCACAAGAGGAGGCACATTCGGCTGCTCCTGAGCCAGCAGAGCCCCAGAGCCCCTGTGCTACTCTAGGCCTGCAGAGCTTCCTCCTGCCCTGCACAAAATCATCTCAGGCAGCTGCCCTGGAGCAGTCTGGGGCTGATCCCTGGGATCTCAGTTCCCTTGAGGAGATGTGAAAAGACTCCAGGAGATGCCTGTGAGGAGTCTCATGTAGATCCTGGAAGACGCAGAATCTACAAAAGAAGAAAAATCATCTTGCCTACCTGCCTTGGAGGAGTCTGGACTGACACACAAGATTTCAGATGCTGAAATCAGAGACCAAGACTCCAGGAGAAGCCTGGGAGGAGTCTCAAGTAGATCCTGGAAGATCCTGGAACTACAAAAAGAAAAAAACCCGATATCTGGAATCATCCCTGGAATAGTTTAGGGTTACTATCCAGGATTTCAGGTCCCCAGATGAGAGATGAAGACTCCAGGCAATGTTTGAGAAGGCTCCAGCTGGGTCCCAGAGGATGCATTTTCCTTCAAAAGAGAAAAATCATCTTGGGTACCTGCGTTGGAGCTTCTACCCGGGATATCAAGTGCCTGAATCAGAGATGAAAAGACTCTGGGAGATGCCAGGAGGAGTCTCTAGTGCATCCTGGAGTAGAGAGCTACTTCCAAACAAGCAAAAACATCTCGGAAAGCCTCCCTGGAGGAATCTGAGGCTGCTTCCTGGGAACTCAGCTTCCTTGAGGAGATGCGAAGACTCTGGGACACACCTGGGTTGAGTCTGAGGTGGATTCCACAGCAAAAATTTACCTCCAAAGGAGAAAAAACATATTGGATACCTTTCTTGGAAGATTCTGAGCCTGGGGAGAGCAACTCAGGTCCCAAAATCAGAGATTAAAATACTCCAGGAGAATCATGGGAGGAGTCTTGGGTGAATACAGGAGGACACAGTTTCCTGCAAAAGGGAAAAAATCATCTTGGGCAGCTTCCCTGGAGTAGCCTGGGGCTGCTTCCTGGGCTCTCAGCTCCCTTGAAGAGATGTGAAAAGACAGAAGAGTCTCTGCCTGGGAAGAGTCTCTGATAGATCCTGGAAGATTCAGGATGCAAAAAAAAGGAAAATCATCTGAGATACCTGCCTAGGAGGAGTCTGGAGCTGCTACCTGGGATCTCATCTCCCCTGAGGAGGTGGCAGGTGGGGGGCACCCAGCCGGGCCTGGGGAGGGGAATAAACTGGAGAAAAATTAGGAAATTGTTGTTTTTGCTGTTTAATCTATTTATTCTTCCCATGTGGAAACCAAAGGTTTAATGTGATTGAGGGAGGTAAAAATGTAATGAAATTACAAATGTTAGGACTCTATTTATGGTGTAAAAATTAATTGTAGTTAGTAGAATTATTAATTAGAATTAATAGAGTAAATAGCATTATTACTCTACTAATATATTAATATGTTTCTATAGAATTATAGTCAGTGCAATAACTGTATCTATCACTGGTCATTACCCAGGGCCTGGTGACCCCGAAAAGATCAGGGGACCTCAATGGGACACAAATGAGGGCCGTCCAAAATCAACAAAATATCTGAGCGAAAACGGCCTCAAGTTGTTCCAGGGGAGGTTTAGATGGATATTAGGAAAATGTTTTTGCCAGGGAAAGGGTTGTGCAGCCCTGGCACAGAGCAGTGGTAGAGTCACCATCCCTGGAGGTGCCCAAAACAAGCGTGGATGTGACACCTCAGGACATGTTTTAGTGGTGGCCGTGGCAGTGGTGGGTTAATGGTTGGCCTTAAAGGTCTCAGAGGGTTTTTCCAACCTCAACCATGAGATGACCATGAACACAAGGTGATTGTGACCATGATGTGATCAAAACCATGAGATGACTGACCATGAGATGATTGTGAAACTTAGATGACCATGAGATCCACAACACAACCATGGCCATGAGGTGATAAAAACCATGAGATGGCCATGACCATGCCCATGACGTGCCCCTGAGTTTCCCTGAGGTGACCATGACACTGAGATGCCCCTTCAACCCCTTCCCCAGCTCCAGGACCCCCCTGCAGCCCTTTATCCTGCACCAATACCCTCCTACTACTACTTTCCCAGGCACTCTCCCTCTTCCAGACCTCCTCTTTTCCTTGACACTGTCACTCCTTTGAACCCCCATTCCTGGGCACTGGGACGCCCCTGCACCCATTTCCCTGGCTCTGCAACCCCTTTTCCAGCCATCCCACCTCTCTCAGTCCCTGGATCTCCTGTTTCCTTGACCCTGGGGACTCCCAGACCACCATTCCCAGCCATCCCAGGTCACCTCGCCCCCAGCCCTGCTTTCCTTGAACCCAGGTACCTCTGAAACCCCTTCCTGCCTCTTCCAGTTCTCCCAGTTCCCCCTTTTCTTAATCCACGGACCCTCCAAACCCCCCCAGTATCCATGTCCCCCCCAGTTCTCCACTCCCAGCTCTTCCCACACATGGCTCTGTCAGAGCCCGTGTCATGACCTGCCCCAGAGGCACCGCAACAGGTTCTTTTCCTGAGGGATCCCTTGGGGGGAATGAAAGAGAAACACCGCTGGAGAACTGTAAGGGGGGTACTTTTGAATTAGATGATCAATGGAGCATAGAGGCGTGAGAAAGGAATCATATTAGGATGTGAAACCAGCTAGAGTATGGTACAGTGTAACTTCATGGCACAAGCTAATTGTAAGGTCCATTGTGCTTTTTAGCAAGTCAGCCTGATATCCCCTATTATCAGAGCTGAGTTCTTCCTTGGTTTTGCTACATATTGCAAGATAGATACATCTACCCTTGAAACACAATGGTAGAGGTCATACATAGGGGTGAGAAAGATGATGATGGGAGGAAGATGATGTGGGCAGGGGTCACTCGCCCCTTGCCCTACAAGTAGGGCATGCGCAGACTGTTGCCATGAGGTGATGATCAGGGGGGGTTTGGCTGCCACTCAGGCATCACCTTATACTGGGTACTGGCCCTACGTGGTGTAATGTGGAACTGATAAAAATGGGGTGTCGGGACTGCTGAGCTGAGCGATCCTCATCCTACCACCGAGACTGTGTTGCTCCGTGGGGACGCCCGCTAAGCAAGAGTACCGACCAGCTGCTGCAGATCCTGACAGCCCTGGCCTGTCTGTGTGGGTAAGCACAGTTTTTTGATAGGAAGCAACTGAGAGAACAAACTTTTTAATACCTTTTTAGTGTTCCCTTAATTCCCCTTTTATGTTTATAGTATTTTTTCCTTTTAATTTCCCTTTTTACTAACCAATATCGTGTTATCCATAATACTGTGTTAAGATCCTTATTTGGTATCCCCTTTTTCACTAGTTAATACTGTATTAAATGCTGTTCGTAGTATTTCTTTTAATGCCACCCGATAAGG
>NW_016690611.1:52421-55293 GCF_001604755.1 Lepidothrix coronata
CTCCAAAGGCAGCCCAGGGTGCTCTGAGGAGGAAAGACCCACCCTGTGCCGGGAAGGCGGCCAGAGCTTGAGCTCTGACCTGGAGGTCCATGAGCAGCTTCACACTGGGAAAAGGCCCTACAAATGCTTGGAATGCATGAAGAGCATCAGGAAGAGATACAATCTGATCTGCCACCAGCGCATCCACACTGGGGAAAGGCCCTACAAGTGCTCCGAGTGTGGGAGCAGCTTCAGCCGGCACTTCTGCCTGATCCGCCACCAGATCATCCACACCGGAGAACAACCCTACCAGTGTGGGGAATGTGGGAAGAGCTTCAATGACCGCTCCAACCTCATCACCCACCAGCGCCTGCACTCCAGGAAACAGCCCTACAAGTGCTTGGAATGTGGGAAGAGCTTCAGCCTGAGCTCTGACTTGATCTGCCACCAGAAGATCCAGAGTGGGGAACAGCCCTACAAGTGTCCTGAAAGTGAGAAGAGGTTTCAGACCAGCTCACATCTCCTGCATTAGCAGACACACACAAGGGGAGAGGCCTTTCTGCTGCACCGACTACGGGAAGAGCTTCAACCACAACTCCCACCTTGTCATCCACTGGAGAACAAAAATCGGATTCCACTTGGGTTGTTCTTCAGGCAAGAAAAATAAGAAGTTTCCCAGGCTGTTGCTTAAACTGCAGGAGCTGGTTAGACAGCACCAGTTCCTGGCAGCAGAGAGTGTTTCTGAGCAGCTCAAGAGCAGCTCAGCCCAGGGCTGTTCATCAAGGCTGAGGCCTAAGGAGCATTTCTCAGATCACAGGGAAGCCTGGAGGGGTGGGGATGCACCACCACACCTGGAAAGGTGTTGTCCCAAGGACTTGCACAGCTGGGAGGTGTTTTCAGTCCCAGGCCCCCCCCCCGGTCACCCCCCAAGGTGCTGGACGGCCCTTCAGACCCACCTGAGGCCACCCCCTGTCTCCACACCCTTTGCAGGGCAGCTCATGGAGCCTCCAGGACAGGAGATGGTGCCTCTGGACCTGCCTCACAAGGGGCTTCTGCCACCCCTGGGGCCACAGAGGGGACAGGGGCACCCTCAGCTCCTCCTGCCACGAGCTGATCTGGGACAACACCCCGAGCTCCCAGGGCCTGCACAGGTCCTGCTCCGTCGTGGGCTTTATCAGGACGCTCCTGTGCTCCTCAAATAAAAACACAAAAAGCTCATAATCCCCCAAGGGCCCAGCAGTCACAGCTCTCCTCAGCAAAGCAAAACTGATCCCATAGGAGCAATTTGTGGAATATTTATAAGGAAAAAAAATCCAAAAAACAGAACAAGGATCAACTGACACAGACTAGGAGTACCTGTGGACTCTGCTGCTGAGTCACTGGCAAATGTAAAGTGTTTCTATACTTACTAAAACTATATAAACCCCCTTAGCAATGCCCAGCAGGTGTTCTTGGCATCACTGTAGGGAACAGAGATTATATGACCTGGGAGAAACTTAAGGGGAACTTGGCAAGATAAAAGTGGACGTGGTGGGATGTATCTTTGTGTGGGGGAAATTGCTTGGGAGTATTTTTCTCATGGGCAGTGAATGCTTAACTAAAAAGTAGATCTAGAGAAAAGTTACTAACAGGAATTTACTGCTGCTGTAATGGGGTATATAAACTGTGAAAGAACTGTAATAAATGATTCCATTATACTACATGGGATCCGTGTCTGAGACGTCATGAATGGCATCCTGAACGTGGGGTTTGCAAATTTAATCCAGAAAATATAGCTGGAGCTCCGGTGGCATAGCCCAGGTGAACCATGGAAAGAGACCGGGGTCAGAATTTGACTACACGTGCCCATCACCTCTGCAGGACAGCGGGTGAGCAGCTGGGAACCAGGGGACAATCACTAACACGAGAACAAAAAAGAATTAGATGGAAATACTCACAAAGATATTAAAGATTTACGGCAGTAATGTATGCCAGGTATCATTAGTAACACTGTTAGTTTCAGTAACAGACAATTGTTCCTGGTTTCCCCGAGAGGGAACTTTGAATGTTTCCATACGGAAGCGAACTGGGGAAGAGCTGAGGCGAACGCCAGATGAAAAAGCTTTAAGTTTACTTTCAACGTGGCAACAGGTGTTTTCGGCATTAACCCGCCTACAAGCCACAAATGTTACTGATTTACCTTCTTTGGCAAGTGCGCCCCTCGCCAAGAATGATCCTAAAGAGAAACAATCCCCGTTTACTACCCAAGACTCAAACCCTGTTGATCCTCTCGACCCACCCTAGATCGATTCTGAAAAAGAGCAGGATTTATATCCGCCTCCTGCTGACAATCTCACCGCAAAGTACCGCGCGCACCTCGGGAACAGCCCTGCTAAACCCCTCGCTCCGCGTCGCCGCTTCTGCCGCGCCGGCAAATCCGCCGCTAAAACCCCTCCACGGCGAATTCCGTGTCTTGGGCAAAACCCGCATAACTCGAGGTGGGAAGCGAGAAAAACAGTGATTCTTCACAATATTGTGGCACTTTTGAGCAGTGTAGGAAGGAGAAGGACAGGAGGAGGGAGAAGGACGGGAGGAGGGAGAAGGACGGGAGGAGGGAGGACTGGCTTCGCTCCCGCCGCCATCCCGCCCTCTGTCCGCCCTCCAGCGCAGCGCTCAGCCCGCTCCGCCCCCTCGGCCCCGCTCCGCCCGCTCGGCCCCGCTCGGCCCGCTCCGCCCGCTCGGCCCCGCTCGGCCCCGCTCGGCCCCGCTCCGCCCCCTCGGCCCCGCTCCGCCCGCTCGGCCCCGCTCGGCCCGCTCCGCCCGCTCGGCCCCGCTCGGCCCCGCGCGGCCCCGCTCCGCCCCCCCGGCCCCGCTCCGCCCGCTCGGCCCCGCTCGGCCCGCTCCGCCCGCTCGG
>NW_016690611.1:55698-72423 GCF_001604755.1 Lepidothrix coronata
CCCGCTCGGCCCCGCTCCGCCCCGCTCGGCCCCGCTCCGCCCGCTCAGCCCGCTCAGTCCGCTTAGTCCGCTCGGCCCCGCTCAGTCCGCTCGGCCCCGCTCGGCCCCGTCAGCCCCGCTCGGCCCCCCTCGACCCCGCTCCGCCGCCGCCACCTCGCGCATCCACTTCCACCGCCGCCTCCTCGTCGCCGCCGGGGCCATGGGAGCCCAGCGGGCCGGGGGCAGCGGCCCCCACGGCCTCAGACTGCCCGGCCGTGCTGCTGGCGCTGTCAGCAGCGGGGAACGCGCGGCTCCCAGCGCCGCTGGGAGCAAACGCATCTCCCGCTCCGGCGGCCCCCTGCGAGGGTCGCCGCTCCCCGAACCTCTCCTCACCATGAATTGGGTGCGACTGCAATTAGGCATATCTACAGAACAATTGCCCTCATTGTTTGAGTTGTTAAAGCGTGATCCTGGCTTATCTTCACTTCGTTCATTAACTAATGAAGCAGAACAGGCTTTGTCTTTTGTGCTTCAGGCTATTCAGGGTCGCTATAGCTGCCGCAGACTGGAATTACCAGTCTTTTAAAATTTAATTTATAATACCTTTCAACCTTATGCCCGCTTATGCCAGTAGGATGAACCCCTTACAAGTTCTGGAGTGGGTTTTTCTGCCTCATGCCTTTCCTAAAACAGTAACCACAGGTATTGAAATGTTGACTATGCTCACACAGCGAGGCAGACACTGCTTGCAACAATTAATGGCATGTGATCCTGCAGTAATTTATATAGCGGTTGCAAAACAAGATTTTGCTTTTTGGCTTCAACAGCACATGCCATTGCAGATTGCCTTAGCGGAATTTACTGAGAGAGAAAATTTTCTCTTCCTCGTCACAAGCTGTTACATTCGCTGTCAGCCTTGCCTTTACAGTTAAAGACCCACCTTTCTCTAGCCGCTATCCCAAATGCTTTAACTGTTTCTAGATGGGTCGGGGGCAACAGTGGTAGCATGGGAAACAGAGTGATAAATGGAAGTCAGATGTTAGTTTTGTTACAGGCTCTACAAAGGTAGTGGAACTGGCAGCTGCTGTTCGTGCCTTTACTCTTCTTTAACAGCGTCCTTTGAATATTGTTGCTGACTCACTTTATGTCACGGGTATTATTCAGCGCTTAGACAGAGCATTTCTCAAAACAGTTTCTAATCAACGATTGTTTTCACTCCTTAGGCAGTTGTTGTTTTTATTAGAATACCATCACCATGAATATTTTGTTTTACGTTCAATGTTACCAGGCCCAATTGTACAGGGAAATCAAATAGCAGACTTCCTTGCTTGCAGCAGCAAAAACCCCTAATGCCTATCAACAGGCCAGACTTTCACATGATTTTTTCCATCAAAATGCAAAAGCTTTGCAAAGGTCCTATGGTTTCACACAGGAGAACAGGCTCAAAACATTATTCGCAGTTGCCCTGATTGCCAGGATATAAGTCCTTTGCCTTTGCCACATGGTGTGAACCCTCGGGGCTTACAGCCCTGTGACATCTAGCAAACTGATACTGCTCATTATCCCTCCCTTAGCAGACTAAAATACATTCACGTATCTGTTGATACCTGTTCATGTATGCTTTTTGCCACTGTAATGGCAGTAACTCAAGGATGGCTGGTGGCTCAACTGAAACAGAACGTATGGGTTACATTAGCCAATGTAACGGGTCAGGATACCTTGTGTCTTAGCACTGCAACACCCAACAACCCTTTTTTGACTTGCTTAGTAGGTGTTCCTCTAGATCTGCAGGAATTGTTCACTCTGTAATCACTCACTGCATACACCATCCTCCTGCCAGAATCTTATAAGAAACAACACTTATGACTCCTGGGATGAGTGGTGGCCTCACATAAGTCAGCCAGGTACAAATCCTCCTCAAGAACTGGAATTGTTAGAATCCCTGGATGCACATAGATGCATAATGTTTAGGAACAATGTCAGCACCTCGTGGAATGTTACAGGTACCAGACCATTTAGTAACGTGTCTCTATGGTGTTCGCATGTAGATAATAGTACCCTATCCTTTTCCAGTCCCATGACCTTACCATCCAGTCTTTTCCTCTTTTGTGGAGAACGAGCCTGGATTTTGGTACCAGCACAAATTATTGGAGGACCTTATACAGTAGGAAAATTAACCTTGTTCACTTCTAATACAACAATGATCCTAAAACACTGTTATAGATACGAGAGACATGTACACACCTTCACTAGTGAATGTAGGGATAACGTAGAATTTTGGAATCAGGGGACAAGAATTACTGCCTCTTTCCTAGCACTTGGAGTGGCAGCTGCAAAAACTGTAGCTACATTAAATAAATTAGGATGTTGGTTAGCAAAACAGACAAATGCTACTAGTCAGGCTATTGCAGATTTATTGACCAATACTCAGTCAGTAAGACACGTTACTTTGAAAAATAGAGCTGCTATTGACTTTTTGCTTTTAGCACAGGGACATGGATGGGAAGGATTTGATGGAATGTGTTGCATGAACTTGAATGACAAATCAACCTCCATTCACAAAAGCTTTACAACAGTTACAGGACCTAACAAAGAAACTGACGGTGAACAACAGATGGAACCCCTTTGAAGGATGGGATCAGACTTTGGGATTGGGGCCATGGGTGAAAAAGATTCTAATGTGTGGCTTGGTTCTAGCGGACGTAGTGAGATGTGTCTTTGTGTGGAGGAAATTGTTTGGGAGTATTTTTCTCCTGCTCTGTAAATGCTTTAATTAAAAAGTAGATATAGAGAAAAGCTACTAACAGGAATTTACTGCTGATGTAACAGGGTATATAAACCGTGAAAGAACTGTAATAAAGGATTCCATTATACTGCATGGGGTCTATGCCTGAGATGTCATGCATCACCACTGTAAATAAATTTATTACAGCCCCTGCACCTGGTACTTCCCCAGGTAAATATTTTCCAGGTGAGAACCCCCTGCCTGTGTTTGCAAAGGCAAGACTCAAAAGGATGTTTTTTTCCTGTCCAATGCTTGAATTTTTAATAAGGTTTAATTGATGCAGCCCTTTGTTACTGTCTCCATCCCTCAAATTCCTCCTGCTCCAGGCTGCAGCTTGGGGTGTTTCGGGGTGAGAAACAGGTTGGGAAGGAAGAAGTGGGAAAACGGGATGGAGGCACAGGAATCTCTCTCCCTCAAAGCTTTTCCCCCCTTCCAAGGGCCCCTCCAACCCATTCACCCACCAGCCACAAGTGCAAGGGGTGGGTGAGGGGGAATGGATCCCACCAGCCTTCCCCACACTGAACCATTTCCCACCCCTGAGCAGGGCCTCTGCCCCAGGGAAAGGCTCCATCTCTCTCCCAGAATAAGAGATTTAACAAAATCAGCCCCAAATAAGAACCAGCTGTGGGTGCTGAGCAGCAGCTGCAGCTCCAAAATTGTTTCTGGGCTGGGAAGCAGGAGGGTGATGCAGATTTTTCCTCTCTCCTCTCCCAAGAGCAGAGGAAGAGACAGGAGGGGGCAGAGCTGGGGAGGTTCAATCAGACTTGCATAATCCTTTACACAGAAACCATTGACGAAGTCTGGGGCTAAGATTGGATCTAGCCACTGCCATGCTTCTCTGGGGGAAGTAGTTTAGAAAGCCAGGGGGTCTGGGGGGAGGGGGGGGTTGGGGGTCTCTGGGGGGTGTTGGGGGTCCTTTCTGCACCTCATGACTCAATGGGAGCTTCTCTAATAGACTTTGCCTTAAACTCCCACTGTGCCCAGGACAGGAACCCCTGTGAGTGTCTGTGACATGCCGGCTCTTTAGCAGGCTGGAGATCCTTGGAATGTCCCCATGGAGCCCCTGTGAGTGCCTTTGACAGGTTGGAGCTGTAGCAGCCAAAGTCCCTGGGATGTCTCAGAGGGAGAAAAATATTCTTTACCTTTCAGTCCCTAGATTTTAAGAAAAATCTGAGATTGTAATACTTTACTGTAATGACACCTGGATTTCTATTTTTCTTCCTTCTAATCCAAATACCCTGACTTCTATGCTAGCTGGGAAACTGCCATATATAGAGCAGTCATTTCAGAGACTCCACAGTCCCAGAACCTCTTAACAATCAGGCCTCCAGTGTTAGAGGAGCTGGGCAGGGCAGAGGTGGTGCTGGGGCCGGGGGTCTCTCCTCTGCAGCAGGGGGGACACACCCATGTCTGCTCAGGGGGCTTTGCTCTCCTGGGGCTGCATCGAGAGGTCTCAGGGCCCCCCTAATCCTGACCCCCCAAAGATGCCTCTGCAGGAGCCTCGGAATCAGCTGTGGGACAACCCCAATGTGGGTGGTGGGTGAAGAAACCTCATGGCACCCCCGGCGAAGGCTGGAGGGGAGGAGGGGATCTGTGGGAGAGTGTCAGGGCTGCTGCAAGCAGCCCCTCCCAGTGCTCCCAGTCCATCCCCCCTCACAGCCCCGGTGCAGACCGGTTCCAGGGGCAGTGCAGTGCCATGGGGCAGCCCCACTGAACTTTGCAGCCAGGAAACCTGATTTGGGGGTTTTGCTCCCGGTTCATCACATGCTTGAAAACACCAGAGGGGTACCCGGACCCCTCCACCACCACCCCAAAAAGCCCGTGGGGGCCATTCTTCACCCAGCCCGAGGGATAGCGCCAGGGTGACTGTAAGGGCCCCAAGGGGACAGCGGGGGGACAGCTGTGGTCAAGGACCCCTCGGGGCACTGGATGCCAGATCCTGTGTTCAAGGAAGGAGTACAGAAAAAAGGAGGGGCTCAAGAGCACCCGTCACCCCCTCAACCCCCCAGAGGCCAAGGCAGGGTGTCCTGGGGCAAAGCATCCTGGTGAGACTCCCCCAAACCCCTGCAGACCCCCCTGCACAGGAGCAGGAGGAGCTGTGTGTCCCCAAAAATCCCTCTGCTCCCTCTTTTGGGATCCCAGCTTAGGGGAGTGGGACAGCAGCCAACCACAGCCTCGAGAAAAGCCCCCCCCCCCAGCCCCTCCTCCCTCAATCCCTGCCTCAGTTTCCCCACCCTGAGCAGCTCTTGGGGACTCGAGGGGCGGCATCACCCCGCCCCCAGCACCACCCCCCGCGAGTTGCTCTCCCCAACCAACCTGGGGGGTCTAGCGGGCACGACCTCCCAGTCCCTGCACCCGGGGGGCACGGGGGGCTCCCCGCAGCCCCCGCTCGCCCCGTCGGTCTCAGATCATGGAGCCGTCCTGGTCCTCCATGTCCCGGCAGAGCCGGCGCAGCACAGGGCTGGAGACACTGACCCGGGGGTGGGGACACGGCGCTGTCACGCGGAGGAGGGGACAGGAAGCCAAAGCCCCGCTGCCCCCCGCGCTGGCTCGGGCTGCTGTGAACCGGCCGCGGGGCCCGAGCTTCCTGCCCCGCCACAGCCCCACAGCTGCCGGGAGGACTCGCCCTGACGCTCCGGTGAGGGGCATCGAGGTGCGGGGGTTGTCTCCAGAGGATGGAAAACCGGGGGAAAGGACGAGAAGCTGCAGCACCAGACACTGAGAGAAAAACCCTTCTCAACTCCCCAAAACGGTGAAAATAAAAGATCAAGGTCTTGATCCTGATCTCTAAGAGAATTAATAAAGTGACATTAAAAGAGTTAAAAAATGTCGAGATTCAATCAATGAAACGCCAGATCTATCGAAAAATAGATACAAATACAGTGTTGTGGAGCTGAAGGCCAGCTTTCCCGGCCATATGTGAGGGACTGGAAGCCCTGGAGCCTCACTTTTCCCACCCCTTGTTTTGGAGCAATGCATTAGGCTAATTAACCACTGATTCATTTGTCCCTGAGCTGCTTTGTTCCTCTGCCAGGCACAGATGAGCACAGGCTCCGCAGGCTGCAGGGCTGCTGTGTCCTGTCGGGGCTCAACATATCGGTTTTATTTATTCCCAGAAGGGAAAAAGGCCCCCAGTCCACTTGGCTGAGCGGAGGAGGGGACGGATTTCTGGCAGAAAACTCCAACAATGGGTTTTGCCCAGCCTGGGAAGCACAAACCAAGCCGAACTGAGGTGGGACCCCCCAGCAGCACTTGTGTGCTGTCCCCAGCTGAAGCCGGGGCCGCCGGTGGTGTCCGATCCCGGCAGGACGCGGGGAGGGCCCCGGGGAGCGGCGACGGCGGCGGGCGGGCCCTGGGGGAGCCGCCCCAGGCCGGGCGGGATGGACATGGAATCAAATCCAGACAAGAGAGGAAAATACAGGAAAAGAAGCGCACCGCGGGACGAGCCTTGTCGGGTGTCGCCAGAGAGGGGGGGCGAGGTCTGAATAGAATAAAATACAGAGAATAAAACAAAGGAAAACAAAATAGCCGCACTGGGGGACTCTCCGCCACCCCATATCTAAAAGAGCTGCACTGAGGAACCGGGGGGATGAGGGGTTGATGACACCCCCCGGGTGTCCCGGCCGGCCCGTGTCAGTGAAGAAGCTGCACAGCGGAACAGGCGAGCTATGAATACAATAAAGAATAAAATAATTAGAAAAAAACCTGCACTAGCGAGGTCCCCGCCGCCCCGTATCTAGAAGAGCTGCCCCGAGGGACCGGTGGGGCGGCACCGGGAAGGTCGGGCGATTTTCGGTGTCCCCGAAAAAGCCGCATCACGGGGCGGCGATAAAAGGGCGGCACCGAGAACGGGAGGTGTGAAAGGAATAAAATTCACAGAGTAAAATATAATAAAAGAATCGCATCGGAGGGTCTTCACCGCCCCGTGTTACCGAAGGAGCTGCACGACAGGACCTGCAAGGTGTTAAATAGAATAAAATATAGAGAATAAAATAATGGAATAAAATATCTGCTCCGAGGGGTTTCCACCACCCGATATCTAAGAGAGTTGTAGTGAGGGTTCGGCGGGGCAGCCCCGGGGGTTGTGAGGGAGCGATGAACGGCACCGAGGGGCCTCTGCCGCCCCGTGTCACTGAAAGAGCTGCCCCGAGGGACGGGCGGGGTGAGAATAGAATAAAATACAGAGAATAGAGTAAAATAAATAGAATAAAAAGCTGCACCGAGATGTCCCCGCCGCCCCCTGTCACTGAAAGAGCTGCACCGAGGGACCTGCGCTATCGGGTGTCACCAGAAGGGCCGCGCCGAGGGCGGGGGGCGAGCTGTGAATGGAGTAAAATATAGAGCATAAAATAAAACACCATAAAAGCCACACTGGGGAGTCTCCACTGTCTTGTATCTAAAAGACTCGCCCCAAGGGACCGACGAGGAGGCACAGAGAGGTCTCTGCCGCCCCGTGTCCCTGAAGCAGCTGCGCGGCAGGACCTGCGAGGTGTGAGTACAATAAAATATAGCGAATAGAATAAAATCAATTGAAAAAAATAAATAAAGAACTGCGCTAAGGGCTTCCTGCCGCCCGTGTCACGAAAGGAGCTGCACTGCGGGACAGGCGAGGTGTGAACACAAAATAGTGAATGGAATAAAAATCGGTACTGAGCGGCCCCCGCCACCCCGTGTCACCGAAAGAGATGCACCGAGGGACAGGAGAGGTGCGAATAACCATAAAATATAGAGAATAAAGGTGTTCCCGCTGCATCTAAAAGAGCTGCCCCGAGGGACCGGCGGGGCAGCACCGCGGGGTGTGAGGGGGCGATGAGCGGCACCGGGGGGTCCCCGCCGGCCCGTGTCACCGAAAGAGCCGTCCCGAGGGACGGGCGGGCGCGGCCCCGACTGACCCCTCCACCCGCGCGAGGAGCGGCGACATCCCACGGGACCGGCCGGGGCCGAGCGGAGTGTTCCCAACCGGGTCCGCTCCGCCCTCCGGCCCTGGGGGAGATCGGGGGGTTGTTCCCAACCGGGTCCGCTCCGCCCTCGGGCACCGCGCTGGGGCCGCCCCGCAGTTCCCAACCGGGTCCGCCCGCACGGCCCAGGCCCCGCGTGTCCCGCTGCCGCCTGCCCGGCCCCGCCGAGCCGAGAAACGCCGGGAAATCGCTCAGACGGATTAAAAACCTTTCTTATGAGCAGGAAGGGGCGCTGGTCCCTATGAATCCCCCTCCCCTCATTCACTCTTGGGCACTGCCGGGCATTATCCCGGCTCCTGGGGCTGTGTCACGGGACCGGCTGCTGCCATGGGGCAAGGGGTGCTCGCTGCAGTTTGGAATCAAACCCAACAAGCTGGGGAGGGGAGGGGACAGCCCTAGAAGACAGGATTTGGCCTCTGGCGCTTGAAGTTGCACGAGGGGGTTAAAGGATCCCTCGGACCCCCGGTGCTCCCAGCAGTGGCTCTGCCCCCCTGAACGGGGCCGTGTCCCAGACCCTTCGGTCCATCCTGGGCTTTGGGGGGTGAGTGCGGAGCAGGCGCGGAGCTGCTGGATGGAGCTTCCAGCCCCGCCAGCCGGAGCTCAGATCCCTCGGGGCACGGCGCTGTCAGGGACTGGTGTCCAGCGGCGCTCGGGCTCTGTCGGGAATGTCATCCAGACGGAAAACTGAGTCCGAACGGGCGGCCATTTCCACCACCTGCTATTTCTCCTCCCTTTTCCATGACGGAATTCACGGCGCTTCCTTTCACCTCAGAGATTTGGAAAGCAACGTCGCGGCTGCCCCGCAGCCACCCCCAGCGCCTTCCAGAGCTCCAGCCTCGTCCCTCCTCCTCTCCCCTTTACTCGTCACCAGGTTCTCCCTCCTCTCCCTGCCAGCCAGGAGGAAGGAGATTTCCCCCCCGGTACCCGCTTCCCCTCCCCCTGTCCCGTTGTGCCCAGATGGTATTTCTGGGGCCGCCTGCCCGCCTGCCCACCTGCCCACGGCTGCCTTACAGATGGAGCTGGATGGAATTCTTGCAGAGATTCCTGGGCTGGGCTGGCCCTGCCTGGGGGCCCGGGGCCACCAAAGCCACTCCCTCACTCCCCTCCACATCAGGGCAGGGGACAGAAGGAAATGCTCGTGGGTCGGGATAAGGGCAGGGAGAGGTCAGTCACTGTCGTGGTTTGAATCTTGTTTTCCCCCAGAGGCTAAGAGAAGTGGTAGACCCCAAGGGGTGGAAACCCCTGGAAGTTTTGAAGTTCTGTCCAATGGGCACTCCTGCAGAAATGTAAACATATCACAGCTCACCAGAAGAGATGAGTTGTAGTTTGATTGTTGTTGGAGAGGTGGCCATGTTGTAGAGCCACGAGGAAGGGGCTCTAAGCCCCTTGGGCCCTCTGGCCCCCTCCCAGCCCTGGCTGGGGGGATTGCAGAGGCTTGGAACAGTCTTAGACTGGACTAAGCGTCTGTAGTATGCCGGGAGATGTTTTTTCTCCATGGGCACAGAGCAGCAGCTGGGACTGACCAGAGAAACGGTGGCAGAGAGCCAGAGATAAGGACCTGAACTGAAGGAGCAGCAGAAGCAACATGCAGCACCGCAGAGAAGACTCCTGGAAGACAGAGCCGGGAGAAAGAGAGCCAGCAGCTGAGAGACAGAGTTTGGGGTAAGACTGTACCAGATCCCCCAAAACTCCCTTGGAGACCCTCTTGGAGAAGAGGGACATGGACTCCTATTTAGGAGAAGAGTTTTAGACATGCAGCACTAGAGAGAGAGAGAGAGGAGCTGAGAAGCTCAAAAGACGTCCCGGAGCTGGACCGGGACAGCCAGATGGAATGCGGGGGGAGTTGACCTTGGCTCCCCCCTTGCACTGCTGCCACAGTGGCAGCCTGAGAACAGGGCACAGAGGCCCTGCAGGAGCTTGAGTCTCCTGGAGATACCAGACCGTCACGAAGACCCCCTGTGTCTTCGTGATATGACCGTGGTGAAACAACCTTGTCTGGGGTGACGAAGCCCAAGGAAGACCCCTTTGCCTGCGTCAAGGGGGCCGAGGGAGGTTGGATATCTCCCTCCTGAGTGTTGGCAGAAAGCCAGCTATCAGCTGCTGCATGTGGAGAAGACAGAAAGAAACCTGCTGCCTCAGAAGATGCTGCTGCTTAAGGACTGGAAGGGATCTGTCCTTCTTTCCCTCCTGGACTTTTATTTGGAGGGGTGAAGAGATCTGATCCATTGTAAATACTATATGTCATGGTAGAGATAGTTGTGATCGTGTGTATAATGTGATATGGTATTTATTTGTACAGTCATTGTAATATATTCCCTTTCCCCCACTTTGAGTCTGGTGTGTTTTGTCTGGAAAAAACCCATCTCATATTGGGTTGAGATGTGGGAGGGGGGATGGAGCTAGGGAATTGGATTTTGGGGCTATCTCAAACCATGACAGTCACCCATCGCTGTCACAGGCACAACAGACACGACTTGGGGAAATTAACTCAATTTATGACCAGTCAAATCAGAGCAGGAGAATGAGAAATGAAACAAATCCTGAAAAAAACACTGAGCTTCACTTTGTCCCCGATTCCCTCCTTCCTTTCCCTTGGTGGCACAGGGGAGATGGGAATTGAGATTATGGTCAGTTCATCACATGTTTGTGGCTGTTGCTTCCCCCTCAGGGACAGAAGTCCTTCCCCTGCTTCATTGTGGGTCCCTTCCATGGGTTCAGTCCCCCGGGAACAGGCTGCTCCACCGTGGGTCCCCCACGGGGTCACAAGTCCTGCAGGAGCCTGTTCCGCGTGGGCTCCTCTCTCCGAGGCTCTGCAGGGGCTTCCCACGGGCTCTCGGCCTCCTTTGGGCACCCCCTGCTCTGGCGTGGGCTCCTCCCCAGGCTGCAGGGGGGGTGTCTCTGCTCCATCCTGGACTCATCCACAGGTCACAGGCCCTTCAGCTCAAGTTCACACCGAGTTCCAGCCTGTCCAGTGCAGCAGCAATTCCCGGGCCTCCTGCCAGTCCGGGCACATCGCCGGGGCTGTTGCCCAACGTTCCCAGGCACAGCACAGTGAGGTGATCAGAGCTGAGCAGCTCAGCAGCAGTGACAGCAACGAGCAGCCACTAAGGAGCACCAGATTCTGACACACAGCCAGGAGCTCCAGACAGCACCAGCAGCTGTAAATTCCAGCAGCACATCCCAATCCCACCTGTCAGGATCTCCAACACTCCCAGCCCCACACTGGACACCAACAAAGGCTGTTGTGGTTTCACCTCATCCAGCCCCCCAAGCCCCTCCCAGCCACTTCTCACTCCCCACCAGCAGGATCAGGGAGAGAACTGGGAGGGGAAAAGCTGGAAAACTCATGGGTTGACATAAAGACAGTTTAATAAGGACAAGCAAAACCTGCACACACAAGCAAAACAAGGAATTCATTCCCTGCTTCCCATGGTTGGGCAGGTGGTCAGCACCTCCAGGAGAGCAGGGCCCCATCCCACAGAACAGTGACTTGGGAAGACAAACTCCATCACTCCAAAGGTCCCCCCTTCCTCCTTCTCTCCCCCACCTTATATCCTGAGCATGATGTTGACACTATTGTCTGGTTCAAAGGTGTGGGGTGGAGTCCTCACTGTCTGGGTTGCCCATGTATTAGTCAGGCACAGGTGCAACTCAGTTCTTAACACAACAGAAGGAGAATTAAGGAATGACACTGCAAAGGTTATTGGTGTGACAGGGGTTAAATTAGGAAAACGACGGTAACTCATCAGTTTCTCTATTTGCCAAACTCCCCCAAACCTGTGCTAGGAAGAGATTAATTGGAAAACTTGAGGCAGAAATTAAATTTAAAAATGGGCACATTGAAATTGTAATTGCTGAGACTAAATATGTTGAAGCAGCAGCTCTTCTTGAGCAGGAAATAACTCCAGTTAGCAGCAACATCCCAAGGGAAGCTGAAGATGCAGTTGTTCCTATCATGTGGGCCAGTGGGATTCCATGAAAATCAGGAAAGGCAGCACCTGTAAGAATTACCCTTAAGCCAGAAGCTGTACTGATAAGGCAAAAGCAGAATCCTTTGAAATTAGAAAGCCAAGTTGGATTGGTTCCAGTAGCACACAAATTTGCTAAGCATGATTTGCTTGTAGACTGGGAATACAAGCACCCATAAAGAAAGCAAATGGAAAAGATTATTGATTAGGGCAGGACCTGAGAGAACTCCCTTAAATGATAACCTGTAATCATTTACAGTTTTAGATTTACAAGATGTCTTTTCCTGCATCCCCTTGAGCAAGGAAAGTCAAGAAATCTTTGTTTAGGAATGAGAAAATCCAGAAACTGTGAAGGAGGAGAAGAAGCCACCTGACTCCTCCCCGAGCCATGAACAGTTCATGAAGTGCCTTCCTGGGAATGGCAGGATGGTGTTGACTCTGGATTGCTCACTATGGACTTTGGTAAGACCATTAGATGAGCTTTTAAAAACAGACTGTAAGAATTTCCTCACCTGGACAGATGGTGCAAGAGCAGCCTTTAAGCAGCCAAAGCATTTCCTGATGAGAGCCCCGGCTCTGGGTCTGCCAGATCTCTCAAAACCATTTGAACTGTTTACCTGTGAGAGACAGAATGTTGCTCTGGGAGTGCTTGCACAATTTCCTGGGCATCAGTGAAGAGCCAAGGCCTATTCCAGCCAAAAACCCTGACTGGGAATTGTACACGATGGAAGCAGCTTTGTTTGAGAGGGAAAACGAGTGACAGGGTGTGCAGTGACCACTCCAGGCAAGGGAATTGAATCTTGGCCTCCCCAATGACTGTCTCTGCTCAGAAAGCAGAACTAACTGCTCTTAGCCCTGGACTTAAGGAAAAAGGGCAACATTTGGCATTGAAAACTTTCCCTGAAATTGGAAACCATTTTGCTGACAAATCTGCAAAAGAAGCAGCAGAAAAAGACATTCTGGCTTTAGTCCCAGAAAAGGAGGTCATGTTACCTAAAATTGCCCCAAAGTACAATAAAAAAGGACTTTCGGTGAATGGAATTGCTCAAAGCTGACTTTCAAGGTACAGGATGGGCTGTCACCCCTACAGGGCAGGTGACAGTCCCACCTATAAATATGGGAAAAAAATATGTAAAAAGAGCATGAAAGAACCCAAACACTAGCAATAAAATAACTGTAGGAGTCACAAAAGCTGGAAATCTTCCTGGAGATTATCTGCAAATAGTTTTTACTGAGTTACCCCGGAAAGAAGGATATTGGTACATTTTTAGTCCTAGTCGATACCTTTAGTGGATGGCCAGAGCTCTGTCCTTATTGCACCAATAATGCAAGAGAAGTACTGAAGGTTCTCTTAAACCGCATTATTCCCAGGTTCAGAATTCCTCTAGGAATGTCATCAGATAAAGGATCAGATTTTATTGCAGCAGTGGGACACAAGACAAGTAACATTTCCCAGGAAACCTCAAGGACATTGGTGCAGGCCCTGCCTATGGCATTGCTGAGAATTCAGGGTCAGCCTGGGAGAAGAGACTATTTAAGCCCCTATGAACTAATGGACACGTTAGGATCTACCCTGCAGAAACTCCAGAGATTCGTGGTGACACCTTGGCCAGTGGATTGGACGCCCCAGCCTATCTGTCCCTGCCTGGCCATTGGGTCCATGTCAAATGGGGGGACTCTGAGCCCCCTCAGGCAAAGGGGAAAGGCCCTTTCCAGGCTTTATTGACCCCATTTACAGCAGTTACAATTGCAAAGAAGGACCTTGGACACACTATCCTCGAGTTAAGAAAGCTCCATTTGATTGGAAAGGCGAACAGACTGAACCATGAAAATTATAATCCATGTTTGTGTATTATCTTGCATTATGATTTAATGCTGTAGCTGTTGTAGTCACTTATGGTTCAAAGTATGCTTTGAATAATGAGACATTGGCCTAATGGCCAAGTCTTAAGAAAAACAGGGGAGTGATATTTGAGTTTTGAGATGTAACAAGGACTAAGCTTCTGCAGCAGAATGTACCATAGAAACTCCACAGAGCTAATGCAAGGGATTTAAAGGTACTAACCAAGCAAAGTAATGAAACAATGAAGAAGGGAACTGAGGTAGCAGCCAAGCAATACTGAGTAACTCAGGTGAATTGTCTTAAAGAAGTTCATAAGGCGGTCACTTAGAACTCTGGGGGCTCCAGACACAGATGACCATGAGAGACTCACGATGAAGCCTCTCAGAGACCTTATAAGGATATGCATACATGCTAATAAGTGTTGGGAAATGTCATGAATACATAACAGGAATGTGGGGAATGAAAAATGAATAATCATGTAATGCTGCCATATCAGCTGCAGTGGAGACACCTCTGTGTGCACTTTGGGAACTGATTCCCAGGGCACCCGACGTGTGTGACCGTGCAGCACATCATAATAAAGAATGTCTGCTGCTAATTGGGTCCTAGAGGTTTCTTTAAGAGACAATTTTAGGCAACAGGTGGCCCCTCAGGAGCCCCCCAGTGGGGTGACACAAGGAGGACTCATGGGGGTCCAAATTCTTGATCCATCTTGCAGGCCAGTTATGCCCATCTCACCCCCAACCTCGGCCCCAACCCCTGCCCTGCATGTTCCCCTCAAAGCCCCCCTCATTTGTTGCCCATGGGCAAAGGAACTGCCCAGGGACAGAGGGAGGGGAACACCCACCCCCCAAGAGGACAGGCTGGGTTTGGAGCCAGAGAAGGGAAGAGGCCCCTCAGAAGCAGATCCTGCCAGCGGGGACAGTGCTTTGGATCAGGGCAATGTCCTCCCTTACACAACTGGCTCAGGGGGAAAACTCCCCCTGGGGAAGGACTGGGACATTCCCATGGAGCCTGGAAGTTTTCATCCCTTCTCAGGGGCCACAACTGGCTCAACCACAGATGGGAGAGGCAGGGTGATGTGTGAGAAGGGGCCTCAAACCATCAAGGACCCCCAAAGTGCCCCGTGATCCCCAGGGTTACATCAGACAGTGTAAAACTGCTCCCAGGGGAGGAACCTGGGTGTTGCTGAACCTGAACGTGTATTAACTCACTGTGTTTCAGGGGCTTCCCCCACCCCCAACTGTAAAACACCTCGACCATCACTTGGACCAAGGGACGTGGGAATTGCACCAACCAAGTCTGTGCTGGATCCTCAGGGTGAGACTGCATCTTTCTATTCTGATTCTTTCTTTTCCCTTATACATTTTCTTAAGTGTTATTTTTATGCTTTCTATCACTATAGACAGGAACCAAAACTGCTCCAAACCTGCTTTACATGGCAACCAAAGTATTCTAAACTAAACTCTACTATTTATAGTTATAACCACCAATCATTCACCGTCCTTTAACTCTAATCTGCCCCAAGGGGTCAATTAACAAGAACCTGGGTCACCCTCTTCCTCAGCGGGGGTCGGGACAGGCATTGGAGAAGGGGAAGTTTCTGGCAGCTGCTCACAGAACCCAGCCCTGGAGTCCCCCTGCTACCAAAACCTGGCAAACCCAATACACTGCCCAGCATGGATCACCTGGAATGTGGGTCAGCGGGTCTGTGCCCAGCATGGCTCCTTTGATGGTTGATGGAGTTGGAGCAGCGGACGAAGCTCTTCCTGCAATCAGGGCACTTGCAATGCTTCTCTTACTGGTGGGTCCGTTGGTGTTTGGTCAAGGTAGAGCTGTGGGAGAAGCTCTTTTCACACTCGTCACACTTGTAGGGCCTCTCCCCGCTGTGGATGTGCCGGTGCCTGATGAGGTGGGAGCTCTGGTTGAAGCTCTTCCCGCAGTCGGTGCAGCGGAAGGGCCTCTCCCCTGTGTGTGTCCGCTGATGCTTGAGGAGATTCGAGCTGGTCTGAAAGCTCTTCCCACATTCCCCACACTTGTAGGGCCGTTCCCCAGTGTGGATCTTCTGGTGGCGGATGAGGGTGGAGCTGTCACTAAAACTCTTCCTGCATTCCAAGCACGTGTAGGGCCGCTCTCCACTGTGCACCCGCTGGTGGGTGAGGAGGCTGGAAATGCGGCTGAAGCTCTTCCCACATTCACATGGATAGGGCCGTTCCCCAGTATGGATCTGCTGGTGGTGGATCAGGTGGGAACTCTGTCTGAAGCTCTTCCCACATTCCCCACACATGTAGGGCTGTTCCCCAGTGTGGATGCGCTGGTGGCTGAGGAGATTGGAGCTCTTTATGAAGCTCTTCCCACATTCCTCACACTTGTAAGGTCGTTCCCCAGTGTGGATCTTCTGGTGGGTGAGGAGGTAGGAGCTGTCACTGAAGCTTTTTCCACATTCCAAGCACTTGAAGGGTCGCTCCCCGGTGTGGATGATCTGGTGGATGATCAGGTGGGAGCTGCGGCTGAAGCTCTTCCCACATTTCCCACACTTGTAGGGCCGCTCTCCAGTGTGGATATGCTGGTGTCGTCTCAGGGTTGACCTCTCGCTGAAGCTCTTCCCACATTCCAAGCACTTGTAGGGTCGTTTCTCAGTGTGGATCTTCTGGTGTCTGCTCAGGGTGGAGTTGTCACTGAAGCTCTTCCCACATTTCCCACATGTGTATGGACGTTCTCCAGTGTGGATGTGCTGATGGGCAAGGAGGTTGGAGCTCTGTCTGAAGCACTTCCCACATTCCAAGCACTTGTAGGGCCGTTTCTCAGTGTGGATCTTCTGGTGTCTGCTCAGGGCAGAGCTGTCACTGAAGCTCTTCCCACATTTCCCACATGTGTAAGGACGTTCTCCAGTGTGGATGCGCTGGTGGGAAAGGAGGAGGGCACTCTGCCTGAAGCACTTCCCACACTCCAAACACTTGAAGGGTTTCTCCCTGGTGTGAAACTGCTCATGGACCTCCAGGTCAGAGCTCTCGATCAAGCTCTCGTCGCCTTCCCGGCGCAGGGTGGGTCTTTCCTCCTCAGAGCACCCTGGGCTGGCTTTGGAGCCCCTCCTCCTGGGGTACCTTCGTGGCTTTCCCTCCCCGCTGCCTTCCTGCGCCGTGGAGCCCTTCAAAACGGCCTCTCCCACAAGGCTCTGCCGGGGGGATTTGT
>NW_016690611.1:75708-76703 GCF_001604755.1 Lepidothrix coronata
GGTCCCAGATAAGGGGCTGCACGGGGGGTCTCAGTGCACAGAAATGGGGGGTTCAGGGACCCCCTGGGACACCCCAGGACCCCCCTGCAGGAAGCACTGGGAGTGGGGAACTGGGAGACACGGAGATTTGGTTGTTGGGGTGATCCCAAGGTCAAGGAAAGGGGAGGAACTGGGAGAGCCAGGAAGGGGCTGCAGGAGCTGCTGGGGTGAAGGAAAGGGGGGCTGGGGGTGAGGTGACCTGGGGTGGCTGGGAATGGGGGCTAAGGAAAAGGGGGATCCAAGGGCTGGGAGAGGCAGGATGACCAGGAAAGAGAGGGCAGGGGGGTCCTGGAATCAAAGAAAGGGGGGTCTGGGGGCTGGAAAACTGGGAATGGCCGGGAAGGGGGTACCAGTGCCCAGGAAAAGGCGGTGCAGGGGGATCCTGGTAATAATAGGGAAGAGAAGGAGGAAACAATGGGATGAGGCTCCCAAGTGCTGATTTCCAGGGGCAGGAAGGCGGGGAGAGGGCAGGGAAGTGCCCCCAGGGAAAGGGATCCCAGAGCAGATCTGCTGGTCAGGGTCAGAGTGGGAACTGGGAACAAAAGTTTTGGGAATGCAGAGCAGCAGGAAGGGGTTTGCCCTCTCCCTCCTGCCCCTCCTGCACTTTCCAGAGCCCAGTCGCTCC
Organism: Lepidothrix coronata; assembly: GCF_001604755.1. Taxonomy (NCBI): domain Eukaryota; kingdom Metazoa; phylum Chordata; class Aves; order Passeriformes; family Pipridae; genus Lepidothrix; species Lepidothrix coronata. The sequence continues at coordinate 76,373 of NW_016690611.1, forward strand.
CAGTATGAGCCCAGTTGCTCCTGCTATATCCCACTTGCCCACAACATGGTCGCAATTGTCCCCAGCATAGTGCCAGTCACTCCCAGTATGATCCCAGTGTGGGGCCAATTTCTCCCAGTATGATTCCAGCTGCCCCAGCTGTGGTTCCAGTCCCCCCAGCATGGTTCCAGTATCTTCCAGTTGATCACAGTTTGTTCCCAGCATGGGCCAAGAAGGTCCCAGTAACCCCCAGTAAGGTTCCATTCACACCCACTGTAATCCCAGTTGCTCCCAGCATGGTCCCAGTCACCTCCAGTATGATCCCAGTCGCTTCCTGCCACTGCCAATATGA
>NW_016690612.1:0-6764 GCF_001604755.1 Lepidothrix coronata
AGAGCTCAGCCCCACACAAGACCTACAGCTGAATTCCACATTTGGTTGTCCCAGGAACATTCTTTCGTGGTGAAGTGCTGGCAGGGATTGCCAAACTGGCAGCTGCCCCTCTGGAAAAGCTCCTTTTCCCCCCTCACACCCCATCCAGCAACAACCCAACTGCGCTTCAGGGAATTCCCAAGCTTTTCCTGCCTGGAAGTGACCTGTTTCACGGGGCTTGGACACTCCAATCCTTGGTGTCACCGTTGCCCTTGCTGCCTGTGAGGTGACAAACCCCACCAGCCTGAGCCTACTTCCAGAGTCAGGGAATAAACCCTTCACAAACACCAGGGACACAGCAGAAGGACACACTCTCCACACAAAGGAAAACATGACGAACACCAAAGTGAGAGTGTTTTCATTGGAAAATCAACTTGGATGGCCACAGCAGAGAGCAGTGCAGCCACTTCCCACTGCTGACACAGGACTGAGGCTGAGGAAACCTAATTCCTCTTTCCTGTCCTTAAAAGGAAAGGAAGTGCTGCTTTCACTAAGGAATACTTCCATGTTTTAAACCTCAGTGCCTGGATCCAGTGCACAGACTGGCAGTGACAGCACTCCCAGTGTGGCTCTCCAAAGCCCAGCAGCTCCAGGCCTGTCCCCTGCCCTGTTTTTGGGGACAGTGTCACTGAGGTAACCCGAAACACTCCCACACCCCAGTGGGATGTGATGGTATGGAATCGACATCCAGAAAAAAATTCACTCCCTTTTGCACTGCATGGTCTTTCCTCATGAGGTTTTGGGGGGCAGGAGATTTCCCAGAGAGCTTCAAAGCCCCCCTGTCTTGTGCTCCTCATCACTGTGCCCACCAGCCATGCTTTTAACGTTATTTCCCAAGCAATCTAAACTATTTCCTAATGGACATCTCCCACTCGGATTGTGGTATCTGCAGCCAAAAACATTCCAGCTCCTCCGGGTGACAGGAATCACACACCAGGACCTGAGGAGGGCTCCAGAACACACCTTTTCCTGGCAAAAAGGGCAGGAGGAACCTCTGGGCTGGGAAGTGGCTGTGATTAAGCACCTTGTCAGTGCTCTGCTCGGCTCTGGCTCCCACAAACCTAATCATGTCAGAGGGAAAGAAAATAAAAACCTTCCTGAGCGCGACTAAACCGATTAAACCGAGACATGGAGCCACACCCGGGGGGCAAAGGAAATATTAATGGGCAGCTCTGCTGTCATAAAAAAAGGCTCTGTGCCTCGGGCGCCGTTCAGCCGCAGTTGGAGCCGTGCTCCGCCTCGTTCTCGCAGTCGCTGCAGTGCTCGTGGTCGTTCTCCTCCGCCGCCGGTCGCGGGAGTGGACAGCACGAGTGTTCCAAGCCGTGGCTGGCCCTGGATTCCAGGACAACCCTTCCAAGGGCTGCTTCCCACTGCAGTAATTCCTGCGGCAGAGGGACAGAAATAGAAGGTTTTTTGGGAACAAGTGCCAGCTGAGGCTGGAGGACAGAACACTGATGTTGCTGCAGTTAAAGCCCCGTGTTTACTCTACATGGGCAGTAGAGTTTTGAGTGTATTTTTCAAAAAAACAGGCATGTGGAGCCTCCCTGTGCAGCTGCTGTGAGGCTGCAGCAGGTGTATGAAATCCTGGTGGGAGAGCAGGAATTTAACCTGCTGGGATAAACAAACAGCCCCTCTGTCACACTGAGCCCACAGTAACACCAGGGAAGGCTCCCAGGTCCTGCTTGGGGTGTTTGTCAGCCACCCCAAAGCACTGCTGTTTATCAGAAGTGCCCTTTCTGAGTCCTTTTGGATTATTCCCCCTTGTTGCTGCTGGAGTTCTCCCCATCTGTTGGTCTGGGAAGGGGAAGGAGCACATGGTGCTGCTGTGGGCTGGCATGAGCTCCTGGCTTTTGCTCCAACTCTGCCTCTTCCCTCTGCTGAGCTGCCTTCAGCTGCCACAGGGCTCACCCACCCCTGTCTCCCCCTAAACTCTGTTTTTGAGTCCCGTTTGTAGGAGCAAATTATGACTAAAGTGTCTTTTTGTGTGTGTGTTTTCCAGGCCAAAGGACACAGTGCTGTGTTTTGGCCCATCTCAGCCCTCCTGCAGCCCCCTGTTCCGTGGGGGACAGTGCAGGCAGTAGGTACCTGAGTCCTGTGTGTGCTGATACTCCCAGGAGTCCCCTCGGCCCTCCAGAGCTGCCTCAGCATTACAGAGCCTTTTGGATTTAGAGGATTGCAGGGTCTGGATTGAGCAGGGATCTCTGTGCAGGAGCTGTGAGAGGAGGTCACCAGCCCCCCCGGCCTCAGGGCCGTGGGCAGGCACAGGATCTGTGTCCAAGGCTGTGTTTGCCAGCTCACAAACACCAGTTTGCTGCTCAGAGCTGTGATTTCCATGCCCCTTGGGATGCCAGGCAGTGTGGGAATGGGATGCACTGAGTGCCTTGTGGGCTCTGTGTCCCCATTATGTAAGAGGTGGCTGATCTCCCCTACCTGGCTGCAGGATCGAGCAGGGCTCTCCCTCCCAGTGCTTGTGTTCTCCCACACTGAGATGTTTCCTGAATTCTTCCTCTTTGTCACTGACCCTGTCACTGTCACCCTCACCAACCCTACCAGAAATTTCCTCTGATTTCTCTGAGCAGGTCCAGGGGAGGCCATGGAGATGCTCCCAGGGCTGAAGCCCCTCTGCTCTGGAGCCAGGCCGGGAGAGCTGGAGGGGTTCACCTGGAGCAGAGAAGGCTCCAGGGAGACCTGAAAGCCCCTTCCAGGGCCTAAAGGAGGTCCAGAAGAGCTGGAGAGGGACTTGGGACAAGGGAGGGAGGGACAGGGCAAGTGGGAATGGCTTCACACTGACAGAGGGCAGGGATAGATGGGATATTGGGAAGGAATTATCCCTGTGAGGGTGGAGAGGGGCTGGAATGGATTTTCCAGAGAAGCAGTGACTGCCCCTGGATCCCTGAGGTGTCCAAGGCCAGGTTGGATGGCTTGAACAACCTGGGCTAGTGGAAGGTGTCCCTGCCCATGGCAGGGGGTGGGAATGGATGGGCTTTAATGTCCCTTCCAACCCAAACCACTCCATGATTCCATGGTTTATGGTGCTGTAGGTGAGACTGTGGTTTGGTGGGTGCAGGTGCTAAAGGGGAACGAGTTGCTGCAGCTGCAGATAAACCAGCTGGAGGAACTGAGGGCTGGCTCAAGTGGCACATCCAGAGTTAGGGGGGTCCAGGGAAGCCTCGTTTAACCCAGCACTATCCTGCAGCCTGTGAAACAGGAATTCCCAGCCCAGAGGGTGCCAAAATCCTGCCAATGTCTCAGTAATACCCAGAGAGAATGAACTTCGAATGAAGCCACCTCTTTTGGGCTAAATACTTGCTGTGCCCAGCATAAAAAAAGAGCCCTGTCCTGGCACATTTTCCAGCTCCTTTCTTTCCCCTTTCAGAGCACGATGTTCCTGGTGGGACTCTCGGGTGGGATTGCATCGGGGAAGAGCACGGTGGTGGCCGTGCTGTGGGAGCTGGGCTGTGCCGTGCCGTGATCGACACCGACCTTATTGCCAGGGAGGGTGAGTTTTCCGTGGCTGATCCTGGTCCCTGAGGTTCCCCTGACAACTGGGATCGCTGCCGGGAGGTGCTGACGGCAGAGGGTGCTCTGGGTACATCCAAACCCACTCCGTGAGGCTGTGGAGCTGCCTCCGGGGGAGGGGGAATTGGAACTAGGATATAATTTTTATAACAAAAAAAAGAAGATCGTGTCCTAAGAAACACCATGGAGAGATCATGCCCTGAGTCTCTCTCTCCTGGAGTGTGATGTTTCCCAGCTTTGAAAGCCAACTCTGGGCAAAATTAATGTGGTTCCCTTGGCTAATCCAGTGTCCCCCTGACATCCAGGACACCCATCCTGTCACCCAGTTATGTGGGGTGGGATCATAGAGCCTTGAAATGAGAATGTCCCTCTGTGCTGGATGTTGTTTTCTTGGTGACACTGAGAGATCAGACCTCAAAATTTATGTGCCCCAAAAAAACAAGCGGCTCCAGAGATCCCAGGTCAGGGAATTTGGTCCACGCTCCTGCACTGCACACCTGCCTCTTGCTGCTCTCAAATGTGCTGCCTGGGCTAGAGGGAAGAGCCAGAATTCCAGGTCTGTTGCCTCAGCAGGACTGGAGCAGACACTGCTCTCCCTGATTAGCTGTGAGGTGTTAACCCCTCCATCCCACAGGGATAACAAGGGGAACAGAGAGCTTGGCAAGGGGAGCTGTGGCTGCCCCATCCCTGGAAGTGTCCTGGGTCAGGCTGAATAGGGCTTGGAGCAACCTGGGATAGTGGAAGGTGTCCCTGCCCACAGGGTGGTCTTTAAGGTCCCTTCCCACCCAAACCTGGGATTCTGGGATTCTGTGGATCCTGCATATGGCAGGTCCAGGGGCTGCAGCTGAGCTGTGGTGCAATGGTGTCGTTTTGAAGTGCCAGAACTTTTCTGTTTGGTGAAGAACTTACTGTGTAGCCACTCAAAGCTGTGATGCTTTAACATTTTATTGCACTGTAATTCCCCTCGAGGTGCAGGAAATTTGCTGGAAGTGCTAAAAGCCCTTGGAGACGGTAGGAAAACACTACAGATACTCTGTGTCAGTTCTCTACCAATCACTTTATTTTCCTCCAATTCCTTTTTTATACGTATTTGTTTCCTATATGGATTTCACACATCCCAAAACTGCCTCCATGTGATATTCCACGGGAGGAAGAAATTGGTCTTAAAGACTTTTATGAGGTTGGCCTGAGGTTACAACCTGTGGCAATGTTCCTGGATTTGGGAGAGATGATTATCTGCTCTCTCCTTCACTGTGGTTACCCTCAGCTGGAGCTTAATTATGATTTTATTGCTGCATCTCTTTTGTTGGTGTGCAAGTTTCGAGCTGGCTTCCCGCCAAGTCCCCGAAACTCGACAACAAGGACTTGCTTCCCAGAGAGGGAAGAGGAAAAAAAAACGACTTAAGCAGCCAAAGCTATAGCAAAAAAAAAAAAAAAATATATATATATATATATGTTTTACGTATGGGACAGATATATACAATGAGAATACTATACACCACAACTCCAGAAATCCCAAACAGTTCCCCAAAAAGGGAAGAGGGGGAGGGAGAAGGGAGAAGGACAAAAAGGGGCAAAGACCGAGCAAGTCAACCAGCCAACTGAAGGTGAATTAGCAAANTTTAGTATCTCTACTTGGAAAGAACTTAGTGATAAGCTCTTTACTGCTGCCTATAAGGGAGAAAAAGTTGCTGCTTCCCTCCTCACAACTTGGCGATTGTTATCTGGAACAGTAAAAGGCATTAAAGCACAGTCTGAGGACATTAGAATGCTACTAGATACCATCATACGGGGAAATCGTGCAAAAAGGGAGTCGAGCGGAGTTGAAGGGAGCCGGAGCGGGACCAGAGATCTCGGAGCAGGGCCGGGGACAATCGAGCGGCCCCGCCAACATGAACGCGGTGCTAACATCTCGGCAGCGCATATCCAGGACGATCGGAGACGACACTTGCGGCGTGAAAGTACTGTTGATGGATCAGGGATGAACTATGACTGAGTTCCACCTTAAGACATTTCCAGCTTTTCATCTGAACTGTGCTGCAGGACTGCGCCGCGCATTTGTGGCTGTGTTCACGGCGCTGGGTGCTTGCGCCGCCGTGCTGAGCGGACGCGCCCGCGCGCGTGCACGCCGGCGGCCCCGGGCGCGGTGAGCGGCGGGGGGGGGGCTCTGTTTCCCCTGCACTGCTGACAGCCATGGTCCCAGGGGGTGTGCGTTCCCCTGCCGCTCCTTTTCCTAGAGTGGCGAGTTAATGACAGTAGCAAAGGCTTTGGGGGGTGCAGCTGGGGGAGGGGGGAAAGCTGTTTGTCTTTTTCCCCGTTACACCAATCTCTGAAGCGTGCCTGTTTGTAGCTGTTCTCTCCCTCTCCTATGTTTTTGTCTTTTCTCAAGCAAACCCTGTGATTTAAGTTAAGTTCCTTTTGCTGATTTTCTCTGAGTGAGCCCGACCCCTCCTCCCCCTCCTTCGTCCTTCAGCAATGGGGGGTGTGGGGGAGGTAAAGATGGTAAAACACGGAAAAAAGGGAAAAGAGATTACAGAAGGTTATTAAGAATTTCCTATAGTTTGCTACTGTGCATCTCTTACATGAAATCTGGCTGTTTCCCCCAGGGGCAGGGTGCAGGTAGAAGATTTGGAGACAGAACGATGAGACAAAAGGGGATATAGTTCTGCCCCCTGCAGAAGTAGTTTTATTGCCTTTATGACAGAATATCATTGCTCTATGAGAAGGGTTGAAGATTTCCAGGATAATATTCTGTTCTTTCTTGCTGTATTTGTCTTTTACATGGAGAATTATGCAGGATTTGCAGATTGCTGATGGCAGCTATGCCATAAATTTCCTTTGAATTATGAAACTGATAAGAAGTGCACAGCCAATGACTACTTGCAAATGTGTGTGTGAGTGAAGAGTGACTGTGGTGGCCACCAATGAATGACTAAAGAGAGACTGTGTGAAAGAGAAAAGCTACATGAATGTGTGACTGTGTAAACTTAAAAATACTTTCTGCCGGTGTCAAGATTTTAGAGATGTGTAACGTGATTCTGTTGAACCATAGTGAATCCTTATTCTGAATGGTATATGAATTCTTCAAATTCCCACCATGAGTAATTCCACTCTAATGAAAACTGATGAAGTTTTAGTTATTTCAAGACTAACTCTGACTAGCCATATGATTAGGACTGAAGTTAAATAAGAGGTTCTTACACAAA
>NW_016690612.1:8504-21700 GCF_001604755.1 Lepidothrix coronata
AGGTAATTGTTAACCAATAATGAGCTTAGATTTTGTAATATGCATGAGGCTAATTAAGCACCCTATATAAGCACGAAGCACGCAGCAATAAAGTTTGGATAAGTTATTGATCAATTTTGTGGTCTAAAAGTGTCTTTATCCCGTCGTCTACAACAGCTGGAGGCAGATATGGTGCCCCGGTGAGGATCAGCTCCATCTGTTCATGACCAAACCCCATCTGGGGGCGGCTGCTGATGCAAATGCTGCTGTAAAACCAGCCCTCACCCCCAGCTGTTTGATGTTCTCAGTGGTGCAGTCCCATTCCAAGGCCCACCAGCAGATCCTGTGGTACTTTGGCACTGAGATCCTCCTGGAGAATGGTGAGATAAACTGTGAGGCTCTTGGGAACATGATCTTCTCCCAGCCGGAGAAAGGGTGGCTGCTGAACTCCATCAGCCACCCCGAGATCCTGGAGATGCTGAAGCAGATCCTGAAGTACTTTGTGCTTGGTAAGAGGCCAAGTCTCAGCCCTCGGGGACTCCTCTCGGGCAGGAGCTGTCCCTGAATGTGGGGAGAGGGACAGGGACGGAGAAGGGGAAGGGACGTTGAGTGACAGCCTTTGTGCTCTGCCTGTGGTGGCCTTTGGAACATTCATTCCTGATTCACTCCTGCCTTTCACTGCTACCCTTCACTGCCTTCCTCTGTGGTTTAAAGTGTATCTGTGGGGCCTGGGAGCAGCTTTGTGAGGCCTGTGCTGAGATCACCCCCCAGATAACGTCACACTCCTGAAATGGCCGAATATCCTTCCCTGCCCCCCGGCCTCGGTGGGAGCTGTGCAGCCCTCGGAGGGCCGATAAGGTGAGGGATGGGCTGACAGCTGTGGGTCCCAAAGTCCTGCCTTCCCCCCAAAATATGGAACAAATGCAACTGTCAGGCAGGGCTGGAGAAATGCCAGATAAGATCACCAGCTGTTCCAGAAGGCTCCGTGTATGACAGACTTCACAGAGCCAGTCTGGATCCGTGGCGCTTATTGGAGCTGGAGCCCTGTGAGAGCTGAACAGGCCTGTGCAAGGGCTCCATGGGGCCAAGCTCTGCTGCAGGGTGAGGAGGAGGAGGGACGCAAAGAAAGCAACAGGCAGGAAAGCCGGGAGGCAGAGATGGAGTCTTGAACCCAGGGCTGCGGGCTCAGGAGGCGGATGCTGTGCTGACCCTCGGCAAGAGTGCTGTGTGGCTTCAGCAGGCAGCTTTGTCCTCATTAGTCAGGATTTAATGATTTGGGATAGCTGGATGTTGTCTTTGAGGATCGCTGTGTAAGGAAAGCTCTGATCGATCAAACTGGAGGGCAGTAAGAAGCCTCTGGGGGCGGAGATGCGGTGGAATGGGGCTCCTTGGATGATGTCTCTGTCCAGGCTCTGCTTGCCATGGATTTTAGGGGGGTTGGGTTACAAAGAGGGAACAGCAGCAAAACCTGAGGTGTCCCTGTGGCTGAGGCACACATAGGGGAGTGAAGTCCTGGCTTAGAGCTTTCCTTTCCCCTCTCCTGCTCCCCCAGGCTCAGCAGGGCATCTCCATCTCCCCAGATGCCACAGAGCTGGCGCTGACCAAGGGCAGAGGCACAGGGAAAACTGGGGAGCAACAGGGCCTGGGGGGACAGTGACCGGCTGTGGCAAGCTCTGTTCCTCATGGTGACAGTGCTTTTAAACCAAACTCGGCCAGTTTTGGTGAGGGTTCAGTCTTGGGGCCATGCCCAGAGGCTCACCCATGTTTCGGTGTCACAGCTGCGAGAGGTCTGCAAGGATTTCCTTGTTCCCCTTGGAAAAATGGAGCTGTATAGCCAAAGCTTTGCATAAAGGCAGGAAAACTGAACTGTGGAAGGTTGGCTCAGATGACTGCAGCCTGGCAAAGTCTTGGACAAGGGAAGGAGTGGAGAGCAGATCCTGCTGTGGACACTGCTTCCCGGGAGAGCTCAACATGGCTGCCGTTCTCGCCAGACAGGTGCTGCTGCTCTCATTTCAGCTTCTCGTTTCAGCTCCTTCTTATATTTCTGCAGCTTCACCTCTAGTCTGAGAGCAGCCACGTTAGGGTTGTTGTTTTTTTTTCCCTCTGGAAACTTGGAATGAAACCATTTCCTCCCTGTGAGAACGAGGAGGGCAAACGGGCTCTGCTGCGATTGTGGAGCTGTAGAGCTCCCACTTCCTTTGCTTTTCATGGCCATGGTGTGTGTGTAGCAGGAGGGATTTGGGAATGGGGGTTAACGCTGTTCCCTTTTCTGAGGGGTGTTGCCATTTCCACAGGATACCGCTACATGATCCTGGACATCCCTCTGCTCTTCGAGACCCATGGGTTGACCAAGTTTATGAGATCCACGGTCTTGGTTTATTGGTAAGTGCCCCAGGAGCCATGAGGACAGGGACACCTCTCTTAGAGGGGCCTGTCACATCTCTCTGCTCTGGTGAGGGCACAGCCACTGCCCTGGTGCGAAACCCGTTGAGAGAAGTAACATCTCCCTTTGTGCTGTGGCACCTCCCTTTATCCTAGTGCACTTGAGGGGGCTTCTTGAGCTTTCCCTGGAAGCTAGCACCATCATACAGGGAATGTTGTTCCTTTGGGCCTTCTACAGCCTGTGCACCATCAGCTGGGGCAGGATTTGGGGCACTGCCTGGTGTTGTGGGCTGTGGGAGTGCCAAAAACACGCAGCGGGATCATTCTGGGCAGTGCTGACCCGATGGCTGGGGCAGAAATGACACGGGGAATGTTTCTCATTCCCACTTTATTATCCCCCGCTCATACCCAAGGAAGGCAGACCCCCCTTCCCTCCCACCCCACCGGAGCTCCGTCCCCCTCCCCGGCAGTGACCCCCTGGCGCAGCGCGCGCAGCTCATGAGGCAGAACGGGCTGGACGTGGCCACAGCTGACGCCCAGATCAGCTCCCAGATCCCACTGGAGGAGAAGCTCCAGTGGGCAACTCACATCATTGACAACTCAGGGGACAGGGAGAGCACCCGCCGGCAGGTGCTGCGGCTCCACACCCGCCTTGAAGGTTCCCTGGATTTCCTCTGGGCCCAACTGGCGGTGGGCACGGCCATCGCTGGGCTCGGGGGGCTGGTGTTCCTCCTCCTGCGGCATCTCATCTCCTAATTCACCTTTCCTCTTAGTCAAGGAAGGGGCCTGAATTCCCTGGTTTGAAAAGGGCACCAAAAGGCCACCTCTGTTAATGAGCTTTGCCAGCTGAATGCAGACAGCAGTGAGAGGTGTCTCCTTGCACAGTTCCCAAGGTGAATGTAGCCAGGGTTTCTTTTCCGGCACCTTCTCCCTGCTCAGGTTCTTGCCCACCAGCTGTGCCTCTGGGGGGAGGCTCTTACTGTCCCCGCTGTGGGTCTCTATGGTGGGACTTTGGTGAGTTGAGGCACTTTAATCTGTGACGATCTCATTCTAATCCAGGACAATCTCACTTTAATCCAGGACAAACTTTAATAAAGGACAATCTCACTTTAATGTCTTCCAGGACAATCTCTTCCCTGCGAAGAGGTGGCTTCTTGGGCTCTGTCCCTTCCAACAATGTCCCTGGGGTGATCCCCTGCATCTCAGCCCTCCTAATCCGAGTTTAGACCTGGGATTTCCCCCTTTTCAGATTGATTTAATGGAAACGTGTTAAATCTGCCTGGGAGGGACGGACAGCACCTCGTTCACGTGGGTTGAGTGTTCAGGTGGCTGCTTTCCTCCCTTCCGCCCTCTGATTCTGTAGCCATCGCTCGTGGGTCACCCTTGTCTTTGGATCCAAGGGTCTGATACAGCCTGGAGTGGGCAGAGACCTGGGCTCTGCCTCGTTCAGACTCATTTCCTGCTGTTTGAGCTTCCTTCAGCGCGCTTTCCCAGCAGGAGAGCCGAGCCTGGGCAAGGCGGGTGCTGGCTCTTCACTGTTGTTTTAATAAAACACTGAACAGCAGCTGCTCCCACGGCTGCTCCTGCAGCTCTTCCCGGCCCATTCCCAGGTCATTTTGTATGCCGGGGCACGGCTGCACTCTGTAAAGTTCAGCACACGCAGGTAGAGCTGACGGGCGCTCGTGCTCTTCCCAGTAAACATCCCTGGGCTGCTCCAGGAGCTGCTCGAAGCATCAGCCCTGCCCTGAGCTTAGGGGATTCCTATGGATCCATGTTGGCTCTGGGCAGTTCCGGCTTCCTGGGATGTGATCCTGGGCCCCCTGTGGTTCTCTGTGCCAGTGCTTTCCCCCTGGGGTACCCCTGTGTCCACTGCCACCCCTTGTCCCCACACTTTGAGAAGGGTGGGTGCTGCCAGCCCTTGGCCACCCCTCCTCCCTGCACTCAGTGGTCTCCAGGATGCTCCCACCCTTCTTCCCGGGCTTGGCCCTGTGAGGCAGTGTCCTGGCTGTCCCCAGTGCCAGCCTTTAGGCACAGGGACCATCTCAGAGTGTCACCAGCCAGCACGTGCCCCTTTTAGGGGCCAGACACCCTTCCCACTCCTTTGCCCTCCCCTGAGCCCCGCAGTGCACCCACAGGTCCTGTGTCACGCCCATCTGGAGAGACCCAGCAGTCACTGTGCAGCCCCAGAGAGCATCCACCAAGTGGGGGGAGCCCTTCAAACACCCCCTCCCTGCTCTCAATGCTCCTTAACTGCTCGGTGCTGCTGGAGTCCCTCCTGGCCAGTCATGAATCAGGGCTGGAGCACGATTTCTCGGCCGAGATAAGCGCTGATTCCGCTTCCCTCCCGCTCGCCTCCACGATAAATGGGGCCAGGGGTGGAAGGAGGGAGCGAGCCGGGGCCGTAATCGCATTTGGCGCTTCACTCCCGCCCAGCTGACGTGCACTAACGAGTTCAGCGGGGCTGAGGGAGTGACTGGTTTCAGGGGATGGTGAAGCACAGGGCTGTCCATGGGGCTGGTGGGGGCCTAGTTTGGGGGCTCTAGGTGGAGCTGGGGATTGAACCCCCTATGTGGGCTGCGTGCCCGGGTGTTGGCACCCACTGGGGAAGGGCTCTGGAGCCGGGCACTTGGCCATGGGGCTGTTGCTGTTCGGTGCCCAGCTGTGGGTGCTGCCCCAGGATTGCCCCAGTGTCCCTAGTCCCTCTCCCACCTCCCAGTCAAACCCCCTCAGGGACAAGCCCGTGTCCCCCGCCGGTGACAGACGGCTCAGCTCCGTGGGCTGGGTGGCATCGACAGCACGATCTATGGCCATGGAGGAGGCATCCTGAAGGACACTCCGGCTGAGACCCTGTGCTCGTGACACACATGCTGCCCCCCGAGCAGGCTCCGCATGGGCTCCGAAGGCTGGGGGGTGCTGTGCCACGGCCCCCAGCCCCGCCACACCTCCAGCCCTGCTTGCCCCACGTCCCGCCATAAATCACAGATCAGCATCACCCCCGCGCCCACCAGGGCGGCTAGAGCAGAGCCGGCCCCGCACCACGAAGCCAAATATTTGACTGTGCAAATTGGCGGCCGGATCGATTCCGCTGCGGCTGCCGGGGGCTCGTGACAGGCGAGCCTGTCCTACTGCACCCCCTCCCTCTGCACCCCCTTCCGAGCCAGAGCACCCCTACCTGGAGCACCTCCTTCCCCAGCGCACCCCCTCCCTGCTGCACCCCTCCCCAGTGCATCCCTTCCTCAGAGCACCCCTTTTCCCACCGCACCCCCTTTCCTGGAGCTCCCTCCCTCGTGTAACCCCTCTCCCGTGCATCCCATTCCTGACCCCCGCCTTCCTTGGAGCACCCGATCATGGGACACCCACGGGATGCAGATGTCCCCCTATGGGCTATAGCGACAGGGTGACATCCCCCAGTGGGGACTGCCCCAGGTGTGAGCTGGCTGGGGGGCTCAATACCCACAAGGAGGGACAGCCCGGGGGGTCTGAGTGTAATATCACTGCCTGGCACTGGTGTCACCAGTGTCACTGCACGGTGCCTGTTGTCACGGGTGTCACTGTCACTGCATGGTGTTAGCACAGTGTCACCATCCCTGCACGGTCCCTGGCGTGTGGCACAGTGTCGCTGTCACTGCACACCTCCCCGGGGTGTCACACAGTGTCATCACGGCTGCACAGCCCCACTCATGTCACACAGCACAGGCCCACGGTGCTGCACAGCTTCACTGTTGCTCCCCGGGGTGTCACATGGTGTCACTGTCACCGCGCAGTGCACAGGGTGTCACTGTCACTGCGGGGCCGCCGGGTGCCACGCAGTGTCACTGCAGCTCCCGTGGGTTGTCACACAGAGTAACCATCAGTGCCTGGTGCAGGGGCTGTCACAAAGTGCTATGTCATCGGGTGGCCTACGGGGTGTCACCCACTGTCACCGTCACTGCACGGCCTGGGGTGTCACACACCGTCACCGCGCAGGACACTCCCCAGTGCCACCCCTGCACGTCCCGTCGCTGTCCCCCGCTGTCACTGCGCACCCCTCGCCGCGTCACGCCGGCCGTGGGGCGCCCCGGGGACAGCACAGCTGGTGCCAGCAGCCCAAGTCCCCGCTACTCCCACCCCTCGTGCCCCCGGGGGAACACATCCCCAGCCCGTCCCCTCAGCAGCCACTCAACCGTCACCTGGCAGCGCTCACCGCCGGTGCTAATTAACTGCTGGTGTTGGCAGCCCTTAATTGCCGCGCGGCGGGAGGGTGACGGGCCCCGCCGTGTCCGTAATGAGCGGCAACGTGACAGGGACAGGGACGGGGGGGGTGTCACCCACACCTTGCCCCACCCCCGCCTGCGGCCGGGCTCCTGCGTTGGGCGAGGGACAGTGCCCAGCGTTGGACGTCTCTGTCCCCGGGGCCAGGACTGACACGGCTGTCTGGCCTGCTAGCCAGCCCCTGGCCACCAGCCAACTGGGCAACTGGTGAGACAGACAGACAGACAGTTGGACAGGCAATGAGCCCGGTGCTCTACTGACCAGCCAGCCAAACAGCCTGTTGGTCAACTGGCCAGCCAGCCAACTAGCCAACAAGCCAGATGGGCAATCAGCTGGCCAATGAGCCAGCCAGCCAAACAGCCTGTTGGTCAACTGGCCAGCCAGCCAACTAGCCAACAAGCCAGATGGGCAATCAGCTGGCCAATGAGCCAGCCAGCCAAACAGCCTGTTGGTCAACTGGCCAGCCAGCCAACTAGCCAACAAGCCAGATGGGCAATCAGCTGGCCAATGAGCCAACCAACCCACCAGCCAGCTAGCCCACCCCATGGCCATCTACCACCCAGCCCAACCAGCCAGCCCACTGCCAGGGAGCCACTTGGCTACCGACCACCCAGATCACCAACCAGACACTTAGTTGGCCTTTAAGCCCACCAGCCAGTTGGCCAACCACCAGCCAAGCAGCTGGCCAGTCACCAACCTGACCAACCAGACAGCTAGCCCTGTGGCTAGCCAGGCAGCCCACTGGCCAGCTCCAGGGTCACCACCTCAGGACCGGTTCGTGGGGTCTTCCCTTGCTCCCATGTTGATCCGTGCTGGTGCTGCATCTCCCCAGGCTTCCACAGACTGGAAAACTTCTTCATTCCTCTTCTTAATAACCTCTGCCTCCTAACAAGGTGATTGGGGTGGCATTTCTTAGGGATGGAGGTGACACAGGCCTGGAGGTTGGTGGCTGGGGTGGCTGGTGTCCTCTCTTGAGGCCAGGGGACGGTCTGGACAGAGGCTCCCATTGCCCTGGGGGTCCTGCCCAAGGACCTGACACCGCCATCCCTGTCCACACCTGTGTGTCCCCCTCCCATGGTCCCTTCAGACCCCACCCTGGGGACATACAAGGGTTTTGGGGGCAGTTTGTGAATGGCTACTCCCTCCCCAGGCTGACATGGGGGTCGTATGTTGTGTCCAGCTCCGAGTGCTAATTACAGCCGAGCCCAGGTAATTACAGTCACCCCTGGGCTGAGCCTACCCAGGCTGACCCCCAGCTGCGGGGCTGGGTGGGTGTGGAGGGCACAATGTCCCTGTCCCCCTGGCCACTTGTGGTCCTGTGGGCAGAGTGAGAGGGGAAACTGAGGCACAGCCCAGCCCCAGCCCCACAAACCCCCTGCCTGGGCCCGGCTGCCCTCGCCCTTCCCCAAATCCTCCTCCAGGAGCCTCTCAGAGAGCAGCAGGTATAGCCACCCCTCGGCCAAACCAGCGCCCCCGGAGCACCGACTGTTCCCCCTCTGCTGTCGGCGTCCCCTCGGCAGCGCCCCCCGCCCGCACTCCGCTCTGCCAAAGCAAACAGCTGGGATCGATTGTGGGGGAGCCGCTGGTTTGCTTAACCTTTGCAGAGGAGCGGCAGTGGCGAGCGGGGCCGCCACAGCCACTACTGCGGCCCCTGTCACCACAGCTACTGCCACCACAGCCCCTGTCACCACAGCCACTGCTGCAGCCACCACTATCCCCACAACTACTGCAGCCTCTGTCCCTGCAGCCCCCACTGCCGCTACTGCTCCCACAACCACCACAGCCACTGCTGCCACCGGCGCAACAGGTGCTGCCACCATTGCAACCACAACCACAGCCACTACAGCCACCGCTGCCAGCACGACCACTGGCGACACTGCCACCACCGCGGCCACCACCGCGGCCACTGCTGCCACCACAGTCACTGGAGTCTACGCTGCCACCTCCCAGCTTTGTCCCTTTCCCTGCTCCTACGCTCCCAGACGTGGCCCTTTAAAGCTTTGCCGCTCTGTTGTCCCCACGTGGACGGAGCCGGCTCGGGGGGCTGCACTGCACCCCCTCCCTGTGCAAGGGTTGGGGACAGCGAGCACCTCAGGGTCACCAGCCGGTGTCGCATGGGGTGTTGTCTCCACCCACGGAGCGCTGCCATCCCGAGGTGGTGCTGAAGCTCTGCAGCAGGGCTGGAGACATGGTGGCCTGGGGTGGTGGTCGTGCCATGGGGATGGGGTTGCCCAGGGTGATGAGGTGGCCTGGGGTGGTGGCCGTGCCACACAATGTCCTGCAGCAGTGAGGTGACCTGAGGCTGTGTCCCCACCGTGAGGATGAAGTGGCCAAGACCAGGGATGTCCTCTGACCCTTCAGGTGAAACGAGTGCCCTGATGCAAGCGGGGTGTGTCTGTCTCACCCCCCCTGCCCACCCGGGCCACCCCGTCCCCACGCCAGTGGTGACTTACGCAGCCCGTGACCTCACCACGGCGTATTTTTAGGCGCTTGTTAAAAAGAAAGATAACGAGGAGCGGGGGGATGGGGGGGGAGACGATAACGATGGAGAAAAGAACCAGGAAAGCAGCTGGTGACATGATGGTGACAGCTTTGAGGGGGGGACACGATGCCGGCAGTGCCCCCACCCCAAAATACTGCCCCCCCGTCTCATTATGCCCCCAGGAATAATTGCCTCCTTAAAGGCAGTTAATTGATTTGTGTTCGCTGATTAAAGCCTCTGCGGGAGCCCAGGGACACTTGGGGGCGATCGATGGCTGCTGAGCGTCCCCTTGGTCCCCTCTCTTTTGGGGGGGCTGTCTGTCCCCCATGTGTCCGCTGGGGTTTGAGGACATTGCACAGGTGTGGTAGTGGAAGAGGGGATGCACCCCCGGTGTTGTTTTTTGGGGGTAAGGGGGGACGATGACCCCATGGACCTCATAGGTGCCATTAGGGTTGATGCCACCTCGGTGTTGTCACCCGAGGCCGCAGTGGGCGGCACTGGGAGTGGCCCCTGGGCTGCTCTCTGCCCGTGTGTCCGTGTCCCCCCCACCTTCCCTGCGTCCTTCGCTCACCCCCGGCGCTGGCGGCGCCTGTCACTTGCCATCGCGTCCTGCTGTCCCCGCCGAGGGTGATGGAGATGGCAGGCGACGGAGCGGGCGCAGCAGTGTGTCCCCATGTCATGAGCTCGCCGGGGCTCAGCCCCCTGGGGGGCCCGGCCACCCCCGCGGTGGCACCCGCGGCTGCCCCGTTGTCACAGTGGCCTTTGCCACCTGCAGTGACACCCCAGCCCACGAACCCCGTGGGTGACCATGATGGATGCTCGGGCCACGTGGGTGTCACCCAGGCTGTCCCAAAGTGTGGGGCTCCTCCAGAGTGTGGAGGGAGGGGAAACTGAGGCAGGGAGGTGGGATGGGCCCTGGCTGTGCCGTGGGGATCATCCCCCCGGTGTCCGTTTGTGGGGTTAGAGTTAGGGTTAGGGTGAGGTGACGGGTCCCGGGGGTGTCCCCAGCTTGGAGGGTGTTCGGGGCTGGGGGTGACATCGCTTGGGGACAGGGGCCCAGGGTGACCGAGGGGTCCCGAGTGCTAAGTAGGGGCGTCAGGGTGGCATCTGGGGTCCATCAACCCCCCGCCTCAGTTTCCCTTCCCACGGAGCACCGGTAGTCGCGGGTGGGCGTGGCAGGGGCATGTCCAGGGCATAGTTATCAGCGACCACGGCCCTGTCCGGGGATGGATGGCGTGTCCATGGCCGGGTGGGCATTCCCCAGTCGGGGTGGGTGCATCCCGAGCAGCTCGGGGCGCACCGGAGCCAGTGGAGGTCATGAAGCCGCTGCCCTGCCTTGCTCCCCCCCGTCGGCATTCCCTCCCCTGGGTGCCAGCGCGCCCCGGTCGGGCGGTGGCTCAGCCTGGGCTGCAAAACTTTGCTGGCGGCCGCAGCGGGGATGGCGATGGTGCTGGTGCTGGTGGTGCTCATCCCGGTGCTGGTGAGCTCCGCCAGGCCCGACGGCCGCTAAGAGATGCTGGGCACCTGCTGGATGGTCTGCGAGCCCTACGGCCCCACCGCCCCCCCGCAGCCTGCCAAGAGTGGCCCCCTCCCGCTGCCCTCCACACTTGTGCAAGGTCTGCAAGGAAAACTGGGCAGACCGGAGAAACCAGGACCGCTGGGACCACCCGGAGAACCGGAGCCGCCGGGGCCACTGGGGGCGAGGGGAGCACGGCCACCTACAGCACAGTGTCGAGGGTCGCTTTCTACGCCGGGCTCAAGAACCCCCACAAGGTGCTCAAGTTCGACGACGTGGTCACCAACCTGGGCAACAGCTACGACGCTGCCTCGGGCAAGTTCACCTGTGCCATCCCTGGCAGCTACTTCACCTACCACGTCCTCATGCGCAGCAGCGACGGCACCAGCATGTGGGCAGACCTCTGCAAGAATGGGCAGGTAAGGACTGCCCATCCCGGCTCCCTCCTCAGGCACAGGAGTGGTACTGCCCCCACCAAGCACTGGAGAAGGGCTCTGGATTCTTCCTCGGGGTGCTCCCTCCTTTTCCCGGCCCCAGCGATGCACCCTCCGGGTGCTCCATCCTCCTCCTGGCCCCAGGGATGCACCTCCAGGGTGCCACATCCTTCTCCCTTGTGCTGATGGTGGACTCTGGGTGCTTTCCTGGGGAGTCCCACTCTTTTCCCAACCCCAGGGATGCACCCGGTGGGTGCTCCATCCTTCTCCTGGCCCCAGGGATGACCCCTCAGGGTACCACATCCTTCTCCCATGCCGATGATGGGCTCTGCGCACTTCCCTAGGGGCCCCATCCTTTTCCCAGCCCCAGGGATACCTCCCCAGGGTGTCACATCCTTCTCCCAGCGGCAATGATGGCCTCTGGGTGCATCCCTGGGGTGCCACATCCTTCTCCCAGCCACAGACATGCACCCCTGGGGTGCTTCATCCTTCTCCCAGGGGTTAAGATGGGCTCTGGCTGGACCCTGGAACGCCCCGTCCTTTTCCCAGGAATGTGCCTCAGGATGCTGTGTCCCTTTCCTGGAGGCAGTGGTGGGCTCTGGGTGCATCTCCAGGGTGCCACATCCTTCTCCTACTCATGGATCTGTAACCCCTGGGGTGCCCCGTCCTTCTCCTGGGGACATGGAGGACTCTGGGTGCACCCCCGGTGTGCCCTGTCCTGCTGCCAGCCCTGGAGCTGCATCTTCAGTGTGCTCCATCCTTCTCCCAGCCCCAGAGATTCTCCCTCGGGATGTTCCATCCTTCTCCCAGTGATGGGCCCTGGGTGCACCCCCAGGGTGCCCTGTCCTGCTCGCTGCCCCAAAGGAGCACATCTGGGGTGCCCCATCCTTCTCCCAGGGACAGTGATGTGCTCCAGGTGCCTGCACCAGAGAGCCTCATCCCCCTCCCATCCCCAGACATGCTCCCCCGGGTGCCCCATCCCTGTCCCCCGTCCTGTCTGCGCTGGGGACAGTCACCACCCACCCTGACATGTCCCCAAGGGTCCCTCAGTCCTTTCCTTGGCCCTAGAGATGTGCTCTGCTGTGCCTTGGGGTGCCTTAGGACACCCCCTCAGTACCCCGGGGGTGCCCTGGCCCCCCCCGGCCGTGCCATTGTTCCTGCTGGGGTCCCTGGGGGGGGGGCAGGGACAATGTCTGTGGTGGCCTCAAGGGGGGCAGCGCCTGCCCCGCTTTTGAGGGGCTGAACCCCCAGCTCAGAACTGGTTCTGCTGCTGCTGTGCCAGAGGAGATGTCCCCACCCCTGGCCGGGCTGTGTGGGGACACTGGGGGGACACACGTCCTTCCTTCCCCCTCCCCACTCCCACATCCCCCCAACCCTATCCCCCCAAACCCAAGATTCAGCCTTGCCCCCTCCGCGTTTTCAGGTGCTCCTTTCCCATCCCATGTGCCCCCTGGCCACAACTCAAGGGACAAGACGTGGCTGTGACCCCTGAGCTGTCACCCGAGCTCCATTCTCTGGATGTCACCGCAGCCCGGCATCCTTGCTGGGATCCATCCCATCCCACCCCACCCCACTCTCACTTCCCATCGCTTCCCCTGGCATCACCCCCTGCGGTGCCTCTTTGTCCCGAGGATGTGGGACTCCGAATTAACCCAAAACTGAGTTTTCACCTCAAAAAGCAGCCGGGGGGTGGGGGTAGGCAGGAGCCTTGTCACAGCCACTGCACTTCACTCCTCGGCTCCGAGCCCTTCCGAGCAGGAGCAGGAGCTGCTCGGCAGCTTTTCTCCATGCAAACAGCTTAAATTTCCTTTTGTTGGGATTTTTTTGTCTTCTCCCACCCTCCAGCCCCAAATTTTGGGGTGTCCCAGCGCTGCTTGTCACTGCTGGCTCTTCCTCCCAAGCAGCATCCGTGTAACTCTGAACTGAGCACCCCAAAAACTCACCTTGACCCTTTTGCCTCCCCCAAAACTTATCTGGGGACCACCCCAAACCTCCCCACCCCCCAGCTCTGGAGGATATCGATGTTCTTGGATAAATGTCCAGGAGCCGGGGAGCACCTCGTCGAGAGGAGCCTCACTTGGGCGGGTGATAATGGCCAGTCTTCGCGAGCGAAGATTTGGGAAAGGTCATTAACCCTTCGAGCCTGCGCAGT
>NW_016690612.1:28542-29896 GCF_001604755.1 Lepidothrix coronata
TTTTACCAAGGCCTGTAGTGGCAGAACACGGAGCAATTGCTTTAAACTGAAAGACTGGAGTATTTTATTTATAATCGGAAGAAATATTTAACAATGAGGGTGGCAAGAACTGGAACAGGTTCCCAGAGAAGTGGATGCCCCATCTCTGTATTTGTCCAAGGTCAGGGAATGTGAGTAATCTCAATTAGTAAAAGATGTCCATGTCCAGGGACTTAGACCAGATGACCTTTTAGCTCCCTTCCAACCCAAATCATTCTGTGGTTCTTTCAGTCCCAAACTCCTTCTTCAAAGAATTGCCATATCTAGGACATGAATTGCCATGGTTTTAGAGAAACCCTTCTAAGCCACAAATAGTCAGGTCTGGTGTTCTTTGGGGGGCCAGACTCTGCCCAGAGTTCTGTGTGTGTTGGAAGCACAAAAGAGTGAAGCAAATGCAAAGCTAAACACACAATGTAACCTGACTTTGTCCCTAAGTGGGGGCTGAGAATTGGACACAACATGTGCAGGGACAGATGGAGGGGTTTGTCCCCCTGGCCCTGCCCAGAAGGGACACCTTTCAGGAAGGGTTGTGGCCTTGGTTGTGCTAAGGGTTGACCCGGGCAATGCAGTTTGGGATTGCAGTGGCACTGTCAGGGCTCTGCAGAGCTCCTGGCAGTTCATGCATTTGTCCCCAGAAATCCCAGAGAGCTACAGGGGTTGCAGTCAATTCCTTGTGCTCTTTGGGACCCCGACTGGCTCTGCTGAATGTCAGCAGGCCTGGAGTTCCCAGACTGTTCCTGCATCCAGGGTCGGACCTGCAGGGACGTTTCTGCAGCATTAAATTGGTGCAGTGGCAGGATGACCATGGATCCATTCCTGCACAAACACAATGGTGCTCCAGCCCAGGCAGGGATAGAAAGGGCCCACACATTTTGGAAGGAGAAGAAGCAGGGAGTTTTGGCACTGTGGAATCCCATGGAACCGAAGGAACCCTGGGACATGGCGGAACCTCATGGAATAAAGGGGACATTGTGACCCTGCAGCACCTCATGGAACCAAAGGGAGTCTGGGACTTGGCAGGGCCTGATGGAAACAAAGGAACTTCCTGGGAACAAAGGGACCCCGGGACACTGACAAAACTCAGGGAGACAAGGGAACCCCAGGACACTGTGGAATCTCCTGGAATCCAGGGGACATTGGAATACACTGGGGCCTCCTGGAACCAAAGGGAACGTGGGACACTGTGGAACCTCATGGAATCAAAAGGATCCCAGGACTCTGTGGAATGTCAGGGAATCAAGGGGCCAGTGTGACATCCCAGAACCTTTTGGAACCAAAGGGAACCAACGGGACACTGCGGAACCTCATGGAATCA
>NW_016690612.1:31801-34209 GCF_001604755.1 Lepidothrix coronata
GGGTGGCTTTTAAAAGCCACCCAGTTAGTTAATCCTGTAAGCTCAAGAGCGAAAACTCCAGGCCAGTTCAGTGTCTAAGATCAGCTCAAAAGAGCAGGTCCTTTAATCAGGCCCACAGGCCCAGGGGAACACACACGACGCGCCCTCCCAGGCAATGGTTCTACAGTTTTAGAAGATGGTCCGTCCAATGCCAGAACTCTCCACCCCCTGGTTCTGCCCAGTTCTGCCCCCGACACACCCCTTGGGGAATTGGATTTGGGTGCTTTGGGACCCCTTTTCTCTCATCTTTCTCTCCTTCACAGCACGTACAGTCCTTGGAGTGCCTCCAAAGTTCTGGGCTTGAAGGTTGCTTTGTCTCTTGCGGGATCTCTTTGTCCAGGTCTAGGATTCAACAGAGGTGTTTTTCTACAATTCTACCTTGAAAAGAAGTCTAAACACGCTAAAGGAATTTAGAAAGTTTGATATCAAATGGGGTAATTGGGTTGGATCTGTGTAAACTACTGTGCTAAAGGGTGGCATATAATACAGCTACATTAACATCTACATTCACTACACAACTACTTGTAAAATCTACAAAAATTAAAATATCCAGAAAGCTTTAAGGCATCACACAAACCTAGTTAGTTAACACTACCAGTTGAACTTGCCCTGCTCAAAAAGAACCTCTGCGTACCATTGAAGGGGATAAAATCCCTGTGGTCCATATGAGGAATATGTTGGGGAGGACAGTTTGGATTAGTCCTGCCTTAAGCAAAGGCAAACCCTCCCATGGGATTGTTTCTGCTCATGGACTTGGGTGCCCTTGGTGGATGATGCAGAGGGATGGGGAAACACTTTGTGTACCTCAAGGGGATTTGATTTTTGGGTCAGAACAGTCTGTGAGATTGAATTGTAGAACATTGTTTGCTGAATGACGCTCCCACTGTGTGCCAGAATTTCCATGAACAATGAGGTCTTACCTTGTGTATATTTTTTTATTTTCTATGCTTTTGATGTTTTCTTAAAAATCAAAGTTATGTTTCCATTCCCTCCTTCTTCAGTAGCCCCCATCATGTGTTTCCCAGAGACTTAGTCTAACTGGGGAGTCTCCTGTTGGATTTGAGTGACATAAATGAACCTGCAAGAACCTTTTGTCTGAGATTCCTTTCCTGAGCAGAGCGGGACTGATCAGGAAATGAGAACAGCTTTCTGGCTGCCCCAGCTTTGGGATGGAACCCTCTGCCTGGAGCTGGAAGAGCTCTGGAGGACCACAAGGGCTGGAGCTTTTGTGCTGGCCTGAGGTGATGGAAAGGCAGGGAGGGGCTGCAGAGCTCTCAGATCTCCTGCAGAGCAGAGCAGGGCACACCGGGAGCCTCCTTTCCCTTTTGCCAAGCACGTTCCCCCCGGCTGGGGCTGAGTCCTCTCGGAGCTCCAGCTCTGCTGTGCCCAGAGGGGCTGGGGCTGTGGTGCCACTGCCCAGAGCAGCCTGCCCTGGGCAAGGCTGTGGGGCCAGAGCCGCCTGGGCTGTGCTGGGGAGAGGCCCTTGGGGGTGGAGAGAGCTCAGGGCAGGTGGTAGAGCTTGGAGGGAGCTGGACTGGGCTGGAAAGGAGCTGGGAGAGAAAGCCATGGGTGTGTCTGTGACACTGTGTGACTGTGCAGGGGGAGGACTCAGCCCAGGGGGGTTGTGGTGCAGAGCCAGGGCCTGTGGAAGGGATGGAAAACATGCAAGTTCCAGCAAGAGGAGGCTGCTCTGTGCCCTTAGTGGCAGGAACAGACCAGGAAGGTGGCTCAGGACAGTTGTCCCCCCTCAACCTCTCTCCCCAGCCATTGCCAGCACTGGCTGCTCAGCCCAGGGTTAGGGGTGAGTTTTTCTGTGCCCCCTCCATCCTCCTGCTGGGCTCAGGGCCTGTGCCAGGGCCATGGCCAGCCCTGCCCGGCCTCTCTGCTGGCCCAGAGCCCAGCAGAGCCTGGAGCAGGGCTGGTTGTGAGGCCCCACAGGGGACACGGCCCCTTCAGGAGCTTGGAGAGGGGCTGAACAGGAAGGCCCCGGGTGCCCAAGGCCAAGGACTGCCCTGGGCATCCCGTCAGAGGGGCCCTTCCCCACCCTGAGTGCTCCTGTGATAGGCTGGGCCTGCCCAGGGGGCTGTGGGACCAGCGGGGCACAAAGGGGCCATGGAGCCACTGCCAGGGGGGACAGCAAGGCCAGGGTGTCCTAGTTAGGACAGCTGAGATCAGTTCATCATGGTATTCTATAGCCTTCCATGCCATTACCCAGAAACTGTTCACACCCTCCGCCCATAGAGCCTGACTCATCAGGCTAGGTGTTAAGAGGCCTGTGAGATAAGAGAATGCTCTTACACCTTTTATGGAAGTCCCCGCTCTGGGGGAAGGATTGACCATTTCTGCCTGAACTGGAATATATATAAACC
>NW_016690612.1:34784-37434 GCF_001604755.1 Lepidothrix coronata
CTGCCTGAGTCTTTCCTGGAAGGGTCTGTCAGGCCTCTGTGCTCTGGGGAAGGGCTTCAGGGAGGAGGAGAGCATGTCTGGGCAGGAACCTGCTGAAATCCCCGAGGGACAAATGGCAGTGTCTGCCCCTGCAGGGGACTCAGCCTGGCTATGGCACAGGCTGGAGCTGCCTGTCTGGGAGCAGCCCTGTCAGAAGCTGTGGGTGGGCAGGGAGCTGGGCAGGAGGCAGCCGTGTGCCCTGGCAGCAAGGGAGGCCAGGAGCACCCTGGGCTGTGGCACCAGCACATCAAGGACTGGTATTCTCCAGGTCACTGTGGCTGAGGAAAACTGAGGAAAGAGCTGGGATGTTTATAAATTGTATCGTGTTTAAATTTTGTTTGTGGGCAATGAAGAGAAACTTTCTGTGGCTCTAAGTCTCACCAGTTCCAGCCCTCCCAAAGAACACAAACCTGAGGAGTTGGGGTTCCCACTCCAGAGGCACTAGGAGCTCCCTCTGTACCCAGAGCACAGAGCTCCCTTGTCCCACAAAGTCCTTGGAAAGGGAGGGATTAAGGACACAGGACAGGCCGTGGAGAGCAGTTGCAGGGCATGGTCAGGGATTTGGGGTGGTTGTGACCCCAGTGCAGGACCC
Source organism: Lepidothrix coronata (assembly GCF_001604755.1). Lineage (NCBI taxonomy): Eukaryota > Metazoa > Chordata > Aves > Passeriformes > Pipridae > Lepidothrix > Lepidothrix coronata. Next base: position 35,416 of record NW_016690612.1, read on the forward strand.
AGCACTTGGCCTTGTTGAACCTCCTCCAAGTGGCCTGGGCCCATGGATCCAGCCTGTCCAGATCCCTCTGCAAAGCCTTCCCGCCCTCCAGTACATCAACACTCCCCCCCAGCTTGGTGTCCCCTGGGAACTACCTGAGGCTGCACTCCATCCCCTTGAGCAGAGCATTGAGAAAGAGATTGAAGTGCCCTGAGCCCAGTGCTGAGCCCTGGGAACACCCCTGGATGGAACTCCTTGGGCCTGGCCATCCCCACAGATGTTTGCCCAGTGAAGAGATGCTGCCGAATGTGTTTGATAAAGGTCCTGTAAGCCCAGAATATTGGGATGAGTGCAGATTTAGCTCTGCACAACACAGAAATTCTTTCTCTTTTCCTCCCTCTGTGGACTGAGGGATCTTGTGACTTCAGTGTGTGACTCCCTGTGTGCAAAGGGCAAATATGGACAGAATGCGGGACAGGGAGTGTTGGGGGGATCTTGAGATGTGTGCTTGACACAGAAGGTGTTTACCATTGGTCTAAGACTATCTACTGTGCAAAGTGGACTTCAGTGGAGGCAATGTGGGCCTAATATACAGCAGGGGAAGGACTTCTGGGTTTTATTGAGCTGTGCCTTCCTCTGGTTTTGTTTGCTGGCAATAAATGAACATCCCTCTGTGACTCAGGCAGCTCTTTCTCCAAGCCAAGCAGGTGGGAGTTGGTGCCAAGGAGCTGAAACCTGCAGGTCCAGCCTTGAGTGGAGGAAGCTCAGATTTGCCCAAAGCTGCTTTGAGTGCTTTGATGAGGGAATGGTGGGGTGGGAATAGGGATAAAGTCTGATGGATTGTCAGACATAAAGGGTGTTGATTTTCTTATCTATTCAGACTGAATTAGGAGGTGCTTGGAATCAATATGGACTGGGGATTGCTGATATCAATGTTAAAACAGGAAAAAAGTAAACAGGACACAAAACCCCCATCTTTTTTAATGGTTTTATTAATATAAGATATTCACTTTGAATGCACTTCTGAGATTTGTCTAATTAACCACAAAAGAATTGAAGATTTAGAAGTAAATTATTCCCAGGGGCTTGTCTTATTAAGATGCCATCACTGAAAAGAGAGTGTGGAGGAATGAGCAGACAAGGAGACCATCCCTAGGGCTGGGGAAGCCGGAACTCAGAGTCACTGGTTCCAAGTGGAAAATAGACTGTGGGATGTTTCTGTGAGAGCCCATAAAGGGTGTGCTGGTTTCAGGGGGAGTACAGTTAAATTTCTTATTCATGGCCAGTGCAGGGCTGTGTTTTGGCTTTGTGCTGAACACAGGGTTGATAATCAGAGAATCACAGAATATGCTGAGTTGGAAGGGATCCACAAGGATCATCCAGTCCAACCCTTAGCCTTGCACAGGACCATCCCCAAGGGTCACACCATGAGCCTGAGAGAATCATCCAAACACTTCTTGAGCTCTGCCAGCCTTGGTGCTGTGCCCACTGCCCTGGGGAGCCTGTTCAGTGCCCAACCACCCTCTGGGGGAAGAATCCTTTTCTAAGATCCAACCTAACCCTGCCCTGACACAACTTCAGGCCATTCCCTCAGTCCTGTCCCTGGTCCACACAGAGCAGAGCTCAGGGCCTGCCCCTCCTCTGCCCCCCCCCAGGAAGTTGGAACTGCAGTGAGGTCTCCCCTCAGTCTCCTCTTCTCCAGCTGAACACATCAAGTACCCTCAGTGTCCTCACACGCCTTCCCCCCAAGGCCCTTCCCCATCCTCGTTGCCCTCCTTTGGACACTCTCTAATGGCTCAATCTCTCCCTTCCATTGTGTCCCCCCAAACTGCCCCAATGTTGAGGTGAGGTCGCCCCAGGGCAGGGCAGAGCAGGACAATCCCCTCCCTGGCCCGGCCGGCCATGCTGGGCCTGATGCCCCCAGGACAGGCTCGGCCCTCCTGGCTGCCAGGGCACTGCTGGCTCAGGGCCAACTGGCCACCCACCAGCACCCCCAGGGCCCTTTCCCAGACCTGCTTTCCAGCCTCTCCTTCCCAGTCT
>NW_016690612.1:38827-71037 GCF_001604755.1 Lepidothrix coronata
GGCACTGCCTGAACAGCACTTTTCCTACAACAGTGGCTGCCCAACAGTCCTCGGTGGCTGCCCCAGGGCCTGGCATTTGACCCTGCGCTTGCTGCAGCAGCAGCCGCCCCGGTTCTGTGGTTACCGAGGGCTCGGGACCCACCTCGGAACCTCAGTTGCCAAGGGGCCACCTCACACTGGGGGTGGGGCTGAGGCCATCCCTGCCCGTATTTCAGGTGCAGGGTGCTGATGTCACAGTGGCCACTGTGACCCATGGGGCCAAGGGCTCGGGCCCAGTGTCAGTGTTTCCTGCCTCGGAACCAGTGGAGGAGCACCTTGGAAGAGATCTTGGTGTTCCGAGGACAGACGCCCTGCTGAGAGTCACCATGGCAGACAGAGACGAGCAGACCCCTGAGGAGAGGCAGGACGCCCCTGAAGAGAGAAAAGAGCAAGCCCCCGAAGAGAGGGAGCCAGGTGAGAGCAAAGTGCCCCTCCGGCAGCCTGGCAGAGCCGCTGTCAGGGCGGGCAGCACAGGTGCCATGCCTGGGGCCATTGTCTCTCTCCCCTCCAGCATGCCTGCTGTGTCAGCGATCAGAGGCTGACCCGGACATCTGCGGGCAAAAAAGTTTCGTACTTGGGCTCTGTGTCCACAAGTTCTGCCTGGTGAGTTGCTCTGCGGGCTCCCTCCACTTCTTGACAGGCAGTCCCTACCACTCTCTCCTCATCAGTGAGTGTGTTTTCCTGCAGTTTTTTGTCAGCAACTCTCCTGACTGCCCAGTTCAGCGACTAGAAGACTGGGATATTGACAAAAGGGAGATCCCAGATATAGTCTCCCAGGCGGCTCAGCAGGTGAGAGCCTGACAAGAGCAGGGAGATTTGGGCCAGGCGAGGTTTGCTGGAGCTCAGCCCAGACCCCAAGCAAGAAAGCCCAGCCCTTCCAACCAGCTCTGGGACAAGGAGGAGGCCCTGAGGCTGCTGCTGATGGGGCTGCTCTGCTCTTTCCAGAGCTGCTGCATCTGTGGCCAGAGCAGGGCCGCCATCCCCTGCTGGGTAAGACACTGTGACCTGAGCTTCCACCTGCCCTGTGCCAAGCAGGGAGGCTGTGTCACCGAGTTCATGCCACCGTACAGGTACCTCCTGCCCTGGCAGTGAGGGGGGCCAGGTTGTCCCTGTGCCTTCCCCTGCAGGCCCTGGCTGTCCCTGCTGGGCCCCTGTCCATCCCCATCAGGTCCCTGCCTGTCCCCTCCAGGCTGAGCTCCCCCCAGGAAGTGCCGTGGAGCTGAAGCTGCTGCCATCCCCCCCCTGCAGCCACTGGCACAGCCAAGGGAGCAGCAAAGGCAGGGCCAGGAGCAGAGGCAGCAGCAGGGGAGCCCTGGGGGGGCTGGGAAGCTCTTGTGTAGGGCAGGAAAGAGGCACTGGGCACGAGGCCGGGGCTGTGCTGAGCAGGCCCAGCCCTCACATCCCCCCAGCCAACGCCAGCTGCCCGGGGGGCGCGGGAGGGACCCCCAGCCCGTGTGCCCCACACTGAGCTGGCAGAGAGAGAGCCAAGGGACAGGGTCATGGACAGGGCCACGGGTGAGGGACAGCCAGGGCCATTGCAGGGCCATGGTGAGGGCACAACCTGTGGCAGCAGAGCTGCCCAGGGCCGGGGGCAGCTGGGGCTGTTGGTACCAGCCAGTGCTGGGGCCGAGCAGAGCATGAGGCCTCTTGCAGACCCCTGGAGCAGCCTCCCACTTGCCAGCCCCGCCCTGGCGGGGTGACACTGTCCTCTCCCTACAGGACACTCCCCCTGAAATCTTTGGGGGGACCTTTTGTGTCTATTCCTGGTTGCTGATTGATGCTGGGAATCTGAGGGCCCCTCTGCAATTCCCTCTGTGGGGCACGATCTCCTCTCCAGAGCCTGACTCACTGTAGGCTTTGCAGGGAAATCTGTGCTGGCAGCCCGAGTATGTCCTGACCCCCCATGCTCCCCCCAGAATATTTGGGATGAGTTCCCCCTTCCCAGGCATGCACAGGATGGGGGGGGTGGTTGTTTTCCTGCTGTTCCTGCTCAGCCCTTGGTGGCTCCTGGGGGTTGGCGGGAGTTGGTTTTTGAGGGTGTTGGGTTGGGTTGGTGGAAGAGCCCCGGCGGTGGGTGGGGGATGTGGGTCCCCCCCCGTGGTGGGGGTTGGTGTTGCTGGGTCAGGCCCCGCCGGCTCCATTGTCAGCCCGGTGCTGGCGGGGGGGACACAGCAGGTTTGAGGCCCTTCCAGGAGTGCTGGGGGTGGTTGTGGAGCCCCGGCGGTGGGTGTGGAGAAGGGGCACCTGCTACTGCACTTGGGAGTCTGGGGGGCACCTGCTGCCACACCTTCGGGGCCATGGTGGCCATGGCACGTGGGGCACACGACGTGCCCGAGGCCCCAAGTGTCACCGTGAGTGGCTTGGCCTAGACATGGGAGCACCCCACTGCCCCTTGTCGCCCTCAGAAAGCCCTTGGGTGCAGCCCACCCCCTTGGGGACCACCCTAGAGTGTCCCCAGGGCCAAAGACACTCCCAGCACCATCACTGGGGTCAGGGGCAGTGGGCACAGCACAGTCGGGCCTGGGGCTGTGTCACCCCCGGGGCTCACACCACATGGCTGTGCCACGGGGAAACTGAGGTGCGGAGCAGGACAAGGAGGGTGAGGTCATCGGGGGTGGGTGGAAGCCCCCCCTCCTGTTGCCAGCGCTGTGCCGAGAGCCTGGGCCCAGCGCTGCCATTTATCTCCCCTGGTTAGGGAAGGGCTGGCAGGCAAGCAGTGAGGAGGTGGCTCCTTAACGAGGGAAGACGGATGGCACCGGGCAGCTCCGGCTGCCACGGGGGGGGGGACACACCATGGCAAGAACCGGGCACCAAACCTGTTTTTTCCTGTTTCTCCTGCTTCTTCCCCCTCTCCTCTTCCTTGGCAGAGGCAGCGTCCCCTGGAGATTGTGGTGCTGTGACCGATGGAGATCTCCCGGGGACACTTGTGGTGGTGGGGAAGACACGGGGTGGCTTTGAACAGAGTGACAGTTCTGGTGGTGGCATGAGGCTGGGCGGGGTGAGAGCAAATCCTAGGGGATCCCCAGCTGGGCCATCAGTAGGTTCCGGAGTTAACAGCATCTGACCACACCATCGCTGCCCGTGGGCTCGGGTGCATCTGCATCCCCGAGGAGCAGCAGACCCCGGGACCCCTGTCCTGGAGGCAAAGGACAGGACTCCGTGGACACAGCCCTCCCGTTCCTGCTGCTCCCCGATCCCGGTGCCTGCCCTCCCAGCACAAGCCAATTAAGAGCCGATTCTGGTCAGCTGTAATTAGCAGCACCTTCTCCCAGTGCAGCGCTTCTGCATTTCAGCAGCCAGCTTGTCACTGTCAGCCAGCACCGCGATCTCCCCACGAGGCACTGGTGGAGATTTGATTACCCAAAGAATTCTGCAGCAGCAGCAGGTCCAGCCATGGAGCTGCTTGTCCAGGCGGTGACGGCTCCTCTGGCTCTGCCAGTACCTCCCAGCACATCCCGGCTCCCAGGAGAGCTCTGTGGGGGGAGGATCCCGTGGGTTGGGGTCCATGTGAGGGGGGGATCTAGGGGGGATTTGAGCTCAGCCCTTGCCACACGCTCGTGGTCCTTGTTCAGCTCGTGGGAAGCACTGAGGGATGTGTGAGATTCAGTGGGTTGGTTTGGGGTTGGGCTGGGAGATGGGATCCTGCATCCCAGGCACGGTCCTGTATCCTAATCCAGAGATGGGGCCCCGTGTCTGAGCCATGGTCCTGCATCCAAATCTGAAGCTGGAGTCCTGTGTCTGAGCTGGGGTCCTTCATCCAAACCTGGATCTGGGTTCCATGTTGGAGCTGTGATCCCACATCTGAATTGGGAGCTGGGGTCCTGTGTCCTAGATGTGGTCCCACATCTGACTCTGGGTCTGGGGCCCTGTGGGGTGAAGTCACAGCCCCACAAATGAAGTTTGAAGGATTTGGAGTGTTGCAGAGTGTTAGGCCATTTCCCATGAGAGCAGTGGAGCTATTAGATAGTTCCCATGGACACAGCCTTGAGCTGTGTGGCTGAGTGCAGGTGCCGCATTCCTGGATGTTGTTGTAAGAATATGTTTGTGTTGTGTATGGGAAAGTAGAGGTGGGAGAACTGAATAAAAAAGCTGCCTGCTGCGCTGAGCGGGCAGACATCTCTTTGTCTCACCATCCTCATGTGTGTCGTCTGTCCTTCTTCCCCCCTTCAAGCCGAGGCCCTTCGACGGATACCCAATGACAGGGCCCTGTCTCTGAGCTGGGGTCCTGCATCCAAATCCTGAGTTAGGGTCCTGTCTGTGTGCCATGGTCCCATGTCTGAGCCTGGGGGAATGGTCCCATGTCTGGTCCTGCATCCCAACCCAGACTAGGGTCCCATGTCGGAGCTGTGGTCCCACATCAGAACACAGAGCTGTGGTCCTGCATCCAATTCCAAGTGCCACAGCACCATGTCTGTGCCACGGTCCCCCACCCAAACTCAGAGCCATGGTCCCTTATCTGTGCCTGCTGGGTCAGGGAGAGGCTCTGGGGGATGCCTGGAGCAGCCTCACCCATGCGGGACCTGTTCACCCATGGGTGGGGATCCAGGGGCGTGCAACCCTCCGACTGCGGGTGAGCTGGGACCAGGGGTGTCCCGTGGGCCCCGCGGGCTGGGGCGTGCCCTGAGCCGGTCCCACGGTGTCCCCTGGGCAGGTCCTGGCCAGCGCCATCGCGCAGGACACCGACCAGAACTACAACTACGCGAGTAACAGCGTCATCCTGCACCTTGATGCAGGGGATGAGGTGTTCATCAGGCTGGACGGGGGCAAAGCCCATGGCAGCAACAACAACAAGTACAGCACCTTCTCCGGCTTCATCATCCTCTCAGACTGAGCCTGGACCCACGGCATCGCCCCCAGCACCTTTCTGACCCCCCAGCCCCACGGCATTGCCCCCAGCACCCCCCGAACCCCCAGCACCACAGCATCCCTGTGCCGCGGTTCAGCCCCATGGCACCCTCTGAATCCCCATCCCCACAGCGTCCCTGGGCCATGGTTCAGTTCCCTGCTGCCCCACAGCTCCCATGGCCTTCCCTCACTCCTGCCCAGCCCCACAGCATCCCCCTGCCATGGTCCAGCCTATGGATCCCCCCCAGCCTGGTGCTCTCAGCTTCCCACGGTGCCCCAAACCCCCCTTTTCCCATTAAGTCACTCCGTGGCTGCCAGTTGAGGGCTTGGGGCTACAGAGGGTTTGGGCGGGTGGCAGAAAGGCTGGGGGATCTCCCACGCTGCCCTACTGCAACCCCCCCCGGCTGAGCCTCCTCTTGTCCCCCGGTGCCCCATCCCTGCTGTTCCCTCCCTCCCTGGGGCGGTGCCGGGGGTCTGGCAGAGTGGTCCTGATGTACAGATGTGCAGTGCCCACCCAGCCCTGGGCTGGGGGGCTGCGCTGGGGGACAGGGGGAGCTGCCGGCCTGCCCCCCCCCGGGGCGACAACATGGTAAAGCAGAGCTGTGACCTCTCCCCATCTGCTGTCTGTGTCCCCGGTGTCCCCCACAACGGGGACGAGGTCCTTCTGCTACCCTCCCCCCCGACCCCGCTTGGCTCATCCAAGCCCAGACAGGAGGGGCTCCCTGGCTCCAAGTGCTTGTGGCCCCTCTGCCACCTCCACTGGGGACACTGGGGGTGCCACCACTGCCATGTCCCTGTCCCCAGAGGCTGGGTGGCCTCATGAAAGGGACACAGCATTGCCACTGTGAGGGGGGGACACGGTCAGGCCACACAGAGGCACCGGGACCCTCAGGCACACATGCCCGTCCCCACTGCCTTGGCATGGGCAGGATGTGACCCAATTAGAGGTGACAGCAGGTGCTCAGGGCCAGCGGCTGCGTCCAGAGTGGCCCTGGTGGGGTCAGAGGATGGGAGCCCTGGGGACATGGGGGTGGGGGCGAGTATCCCCCCGATGTGTGGGGGTGTTCCCCAGGGGTGGGTGAGTGGGGGTGTGTGTCCCCAGGTGCGTGTGTCCGTGTCCCCCAGGTGTGTGTGTGTGTGTCCCAGCCTGTGTGTGTGTCCCCCAAACCCTGGCAGGTCCAGGCGCTGTTCCCCGGCACTGATCCCAGCTGCAGGCATAGAGGTGGTGGCGGGGCCGGGCTGTCGGCCGCAGCCCCGAGCAGAAGGGCCACAGCCACAGCCCTGGGGTCCCGGGACCCTCCAGGACCCTCCCGGACCCCCGGGGCTCTGGCCCACCGCTGTGCCGGGAGCCGCCGGCAGGGGGCGCAAAGGGCGGTGAGACTACAGCTCCCATGATGCCTCACATAGCCACAGGACTGCAGCTCCCATGAGGCACAGCGCGGTGTGGGCGGGGCGCGGCCAATGGGGAGTCGTGAGGCAAAGCGGGGCCAATCAGGACGCGGGGCGTGGCTTCGCGGCCCATTTAAAAATGACGGGAACAGGGGAGTCGCAGTATCTGAGAGAGCGGGGGCCGAAGAGGGGTGCGGTAGGGGAGAGTCAGAGCCTGTAAGTGCCTAAAATATGTGTATGAGGGGCCGTGAGGGCACGGAGAGGGGGCAGGGCTCGGTGAGAGGGGCTTTGAAGGCGTAAAGGAGTTGCAGAGCCCTCCAAGAGGGCCTTTGGGGGCCCACGGGTGGGGTGCAGGGCCACAGGGGAGGCTGTGGGTTAAGGGGCTGCCCGGGAGATGCACAAGGCAGTCCTGGGTTATTGAAGTGCCTTGCAGGAATTATCACACATTGAGCACTGTCTCCAGCACGTGACATAGCCCAGGACTGGAAATTCAGGAAACTTCTGTCTCCCATCAGGGAGCTGCTCCGACAGTCCCACTCCCACCCCCCAGGCTGACACTGCTGGGACTGAAGCCCCTTTGCCATGGTGGCTCCAGTGACCCGAGGGGGCCCTGTTTGGCTCCACCCACCCCACTCTCACAGTCAGACCAGGTTCCTCATCAGCTCGGCCCCAGGTTTCCTTTAAGGAACTAGAGGGTAGAGCCCACCCTCAGCACGCTGGCAGGTGACACGACAGAAGGATAGGGACATCCAGGGTGACCTGGAAAAGCTTGAGAAGTGGGACCACAAGAACTTGATGGCCAAGTGGAGGGGGCTGCACTTGGGTTGGGGCAATCCCAGGCATCAGCACAGACTGGGAGAAGGGCTGAGAGCCCTTCTGCAGAGAAGGACTTTGGGGGTTTTGGTGGAGGAAATGCTGGACATGAGCCAACAGTGAGCGCTGGCAGCACTGAAGGCCAAATGCATCCTTGGGGTGCATCAAAAGAGGGGTGGCCAGGGGGGTGAGGGAGGGGATGGTCATCCTCTACTCTGGGGGGTTGGGATGAAATCATCTTTAGGGTCCCATCCAACCCAAGCCATTCTGTGACCCTGTGATTCCATAAGATGGCAGCAGTTCCATTGTTCCCATCACAGCCACATCATGTCCAGGGACACAGGTGACAGTTCTCCAGAGCTGCTGAAGGCAGGAAGGTTCCAGAGTGGGTGTCACAGAGGCCAGGCTGTCCCAGGGCAGGGGGGTCGCTCCCAGCACATCCCTGGCTGGGCTGGGTGAGTTCTGCTGGGGCAGAGCCGGCCCGGAGCCACCATCCTCCTCTGCCTGGTCGGTGTCCTCCAGGCCTTTGCCATCGAGAAGAAAGGGGATGTGTTCAAGAAGATGGCATGTCCCGCCTTCCTGACATTTGAGAATGTTGCCTACTTGGCAGACATGACCTTCAAGCTGCCCTGCAAGTGCAAGCCCGAGGAGGTCTCTTCTGTCATCTGGTGCTTCCAGAAGAACCTGCACAGCTGCAAGACCACGGTGCTGACGGACTTCAACGGCACCATGGTGCTGGACTCCAGCCACGTCCTCACAGGCAGCAACCTGCTGAAGCACTTCAGCATCCACATGTTCAGACTCATCATGTTCTGGGCCCAGGTGAGGGATTCTGGGCACTACCTGTGCAGCTCCAAGGAAGGGCACTTCCCGTGCCTCCTGTGCCTCCGTAGCCCCGAGGTGGCCGTCTGGAGCTGCTTGGCACTGTGCCCGCCCAAGGAGGTGCCCGAGGAGGGAGTCCAGTCCATCTCCAACATCATCTACAAGTTTGGGGAGAAGCCCATGTCCCCATCCCAAACTGACCTGGTGATCACGTGCCCGGGGGCCCACCCGGAGCACACCGTAGGCTGGGACAAGGACTCGGTCCGGCTCTACTGCTCCCAGTACCTCGTGGGTGTTGGGAAGGGCATGAGGGTCTTCATCGACCACGGGAACCACCTGCACATCCTGCGGGTGCGCAGGAGCAACAGGGGCACCTACTTCTGCTGGAGGGACGGCGAGATGATGGCGGGATTCTGGCTCAGCGTCACCTTCCCGACTCAGCACCGGTGCGGCCCTGAGTCCATCTTCATCATGAGGGCCATGGGCATCAGCTTCGCCGTCATCACCGGCATCTTCTTCCTCACCCACCTGGGCCGCTGCTGCTGGTGGGTGCTCAGGAAACCGGCTGGGTTGTAGCGTCTCCCCTCCAGGGCACTTGGATTCCTCGGATCATCCTCCTGTTGGAAATCTCCGATGTTTAGTTTTTTCTTTGCTTTCAACTTTTCAAAGGAAAACTATTTTTCAAATTAACCTGGTGAATAAACATCTCTGGTTCTGGGGCTGTTTTGAACTCGCCCAATTCAGCACAGAGTTGGGAGTCGATGTTTGAGGCAAAGCTTAAAGGCCACAGGGCAGCACGGACCCCTCTCCTAGGCTGGGGCAGGGCAGCTCCTCAGCCTGCTGCAGGCTCCATGCCCCACCCCGGGAGCCTGGGATGGCTACAGGGACACAATCTGCACTCATGAGGATGAGCCAAACACTCAGTGATGACACCAGGAGCAAAGCCAGGGAAGGGATGTGGCAGGAAGGGACAGAGCTACAGGAAGCAATCAGCACCTCCCACACTTGGTGAGAGGAGTGGGGTACGGCTGTTTGGGTCCCTGAAGGGCAACACACCTACCCAGAGCGCCGGCATGACCCCAAAAGGGCCCACACATGGAAGCAGCCTGTATTAGGGAGGGTTCGAAATATATCAAATCTTGAAACCATGACACCGTTAAAAGCTTAACAAAAACCAATATTTATTACCAAGAGGTGGCCAATAAAACGAACAAACCCAAAAGGGAGGAAGGAGGAGAAAAATATGCCCCCAGCACAACCTCCCCAGTTACCCAGCTGTTGCCCATAAAGTTATCTTACCGACCTAGCATGCCTATAATTACCCAGAGCAGAAGCTGCATCCTTGGAGAGTCAGTAAGTTCACAAACTGGCAGGCGTCCCTGCCAAAGGCAATGTTGTCCTTGAGGTAAAGCTAGCTCCCTCCAAGAAAGCACTGTCTGCTTTTATACAATTAACTGACTGACCACAACCTCCCAGGAGTGGCCAGCACTGCCCAGCCAGAGGCCCTCAGTCCCACCTCCTGGTTATGTCAGTGCATCTCTTCTGCGCACGCGTGAGAACTTCGCAAATCCCCTAAAGCGCACAGTCTGCTTTAGGGGTCTTTCTTAATTGAGTCTGGGGGCGCTACTTCATCCTCCTCCTCCTCAATCTCTCCTTCAAGTGACCTTGGAGGACGATTAGCCAATCACAGAACACCAATTAAAACAGTTTATACAAGAAGCTCTCTTCAAGGACAACTTTCCCGTTTATCAGTTCTCGTTTTCCCATAACTTGGCAGGGAAGGAGCAGAACTTTCACAGGTGGCGGGGGCAAACACAGACCAAACATATCAGCATAATTAACCCCTGATACACAGCCCTAGCCCTGACTCTCCCTGAAGACTTTGCCCCCAAACTCAGCCCCCAGACACGACCTTGCAGAACCCCCAGGGAGGCACCAGCCAAGCCCTGGGTGCTGAGCCCAGGGCTGGTGCAGGCCAGGAGGGACACAGCCACCAACCTGGCAGCACTGCTCCCTGCCTTCCCCTCTTAATCCCTAAAAATCTCCCAGTAGAACCAAACGTGCCTCCCCCATCACACTATAAGACCCCCAGCCCTCCCAGGAACCAACCCTGCATGGACTGGAGGTGTCACACAGGTGCTGGAAGCTGGGAACTGCTCTTGTATCCACACCAGCACGTGGTTTGTTTGTTGGGAGGCAGAGCCAGCAGTGGGAAGGGCAGGTTTCCAGCACAGCTCAGGGATTTGTGGCAAGCAGGAATCCAACACCCCCAGTGAGCAGCTGGGAGCTTCTGGAAAAGCATCCAGACACCTGGACTGCTCCCTGCAAACAGCACCAGGTTCAGGCTGGAGTGACATCCAGAGCCTCTGTCTGCCCAGTGAGAGCCCTGCTGGGATTGAAATCCACCAGCAGGTTTGCACCAGGAATGGGGAAGCACATGGAGAGAGCCCCTGGGGAGCACAATTCCCAGCTCAGTGCTGAGGGGGCAGCCCTGGCACTGGGGCCAAGGCATCCAGCAAATCCATGTGGCATCCTGGGGTCACATCAGCTGCCAGTCTGGAGCTGTGCAGGGGCACCTTGGCATGTCACCTCCCCCGTGTCCCCAGGACACGCAGCCACTCTCAGCACTGGTGCAGGCACAGCACAAGTTCAGGCTGTGTGGTTTTGGGGCGTTGTTGTGTTCCCCCATCCCCCACAGCTGCTTGGGGGCTTTCAAAGTAGATCCAAGGCTCCATTGAGCCCACCCAGCCCAGGAACAGATGGGGCAGGAGCTCCTGCAAGGATCAGAGGTGAGTGCCAGAGCAGCTGTAGCCAGCAAGGAGGGTGTCCAGTGGTGGGAGCTGGGGTGGGGGCGTGGAGCTGCTGGAGGACATGGCTTCAGATCCCATTTTCTATGTCCTCATGCACTCGGGGGGGGGTGGTTCAGCTGGGGGGTGCAGGGGTGGGGAGGGAGCCCCAGGCAGGGCAAGGCCTGCTCTGATTCCCTCACTGTGCCAACTCTGGCCAGTGACCCCTTAGAACCCTGGGAACCCTCTTTGGGCACCCACAGCTGCCCCTAGGACAGCGCTGTCCCCTTTGTGTCCTCTTAGCCCCTCTCACGACCTGACACCCCCTTAAGCCACAGCCTCCCCTATTGCCTTGTACCCCCTTTTGGCCCCTAAAGCCCCTCTCACAGCCCTACAACCTCTTTGGGCCTCCACAACTCCCTCCCACAGCCCTGCTCCCCTCTTTGGGCTCCCACAGCAGCTCCCGTGGGAGGAGTTGGGGTTCAGGAGCAGCTCCCAGCTAAGCTGGCCTGGAAAAGGTGACCACGGGTGGGAGGAGCAGCACTGGGATGTGGAACAGCTCCGGGTGTGCCGCTGTCCCACGGGAACCGGGGTCACCGACTCCTCCTGCCCCTTCCCTGCCTGGCAGCGGCTCATCTCACCTTTGTCTTCTTCAGCCTGGAAGGTTCTCATTAACACACTATCAGCCCACTCGCAGTTCGTTTGTCTCATTAGGGGGGGGGGGCCGGGAGGAGGAGGAGGAGGGGGGAGAGCCCAGCTCTGCCTCCCGCGGCTGCCGACACTGACAGCTTCCCGTGCTTTGATCCCGCTTTGTGGGAGCTGGGAGAGGATCAATCCCTGGGGAGCAGCAGGTGCTCACACAGGACCCCAAAGCCCCCGCTCTGTCCCCCCCACCCCGCGAGGAATGGAGGTCCTCTGTCACCAGGGCTGTCACACAGCACGTGTCCCCAGGGATGCCACTGTTCTGGCTGGGGACACTGAGTGCCACTATGGGGTGCGTAGGTGCCCCCAAACTGGCGTTTCGGAGGGCAAACCCCCACCTGTCGCTGGTGACGCCGGCCCAGGACAACTGCGGGGACACGGGGCTGGCTGGGGACAAGGAACTTCTGGTCATTAAAAGCGGATGTGGCAGCTACCCCAGTCCCACCAGTCTTGTCTCCAGTGGCTCGGGGTCCTCCCAAATTGCACCCACAGGGACCACGGGCCACTCTCAGTGGCCCGGCGATGATGGCTCCGGTCCGGCCACGTGTCCCCGTCCCGCAGAGGGCAGGACCTTTCCCCGGCCATCGGCTGCCACCTGCTGCCAGCAGCAAGGCTGGTCCCCATCCCTGTCCCTGTCTCCATCCCTGCAGCAGCATCCCAGGGACCCCCTGCCCATCAGCTTCACCCCAGCTGCCTCTCGGGGCACCCACCCCACTGCCACCATGTCTCACTGGTGGCCCCAAAACACCCCCATCCCCTGCACGGGCTGTCCCCGAGGCCCATCCATGTCCCAGTTTGTGGTCAGGACGCCGTGGCTGGGAGGGGACAGGGCTGGCGGTGGTTCCGTCCTGGATCCATCCCGCCGTGTTTCCCGGCAGTGCTGTGCCCTGGCACAAAGGCCCCCTCCAGGCCATGCCAGGCAGACACGGCTCTGGCCCCTCACAAAGCCCCTTTCAGCTGCCCGGGAAAGCCCCTGGCACCCGGCCCTGGCTCTCACCACCCCCTGCCATGGGCCAACGGGGCAAAAGGGGCAAAAGATCCCCCAAACTCAGTGCATGTGTGGATGGTGACATGGTCGTGCACACAGCTATGGTGGGATAAGTCCCCTCTGGATCTGGCATGGGGATGGGCGTCTTGAGTCCTGCCCAGGCTCCAGGGGCACCAGGCAGTGATTCCACAGATCCAGTGGGATGGGAAAGACTTTAAAGGCTTCAGCCACTTAATTAACACCTGACCTTAATAGCCTGGAGTGATGGGCTATGGGGGCTGGTGCTGAGCTGCTCGTGCCAGGGCTCATCCTAGAGGATGTGACATGGGGAGGATATGTACATGTGTGTGCCCACGTGTTTGTGTGTGTGCCCACGTGTACACGTGTGTGCCCATGTGTGTGTGTGCCTGCATGTGCACAGTGAGATTGTCAGTGTAGAGTCGTGACGGCCGATAAAGATACAAGGAGTCAGTTATGTGCAAGAAAGATGTCTTCTTCCTCCTCTTTATTTTCTCATCTGCTTTTTTATACCCCTTGCTAGCAGTAAGCAGTATCCTTATTTTAGGTAAGCAAGCAACAGCGTTTTCATTGGCTAGGATCTATGGGCGATACATTTGGCAAAGCTCAAGGCCTTATTGCAGTTCCCACATCCTGGGCCTACCAACTTTACAGCCTGCCTTTTTTTTCTCCATTAGGGCTGCGTACTGACTTCCTTATCATCAAGGATACACTCGGAACTTTTCCCAGTCAATATCTCCATCCTGGGAGCTATTAGACCTGCTGTTAACCCCATCAGAGATGGCTCTGTGTGTGTGTGTGCTGTGCGTACATGTAAGTGTAACTGGGCATGTGCCACTCTGGGCATGTGTGTGCACATGCACACGTGTGTTGGCTTGGCTGTGCCCGTGTGTGCACAGCAGGGTGGCTGTGCCTGTGCATGCTATGTGTGTGTGGAAGGGGAACTGGGTGTGTCCCATGTGTGTGCACACATGTTCAGGGAAAGCAGCACATGTGTGTATCCGTGCACACTGTGTGTGTCCCCCTTGTGTATGCATGGAGTGTGTGTCTGTGGACATGGACAGATACGTGTGTGTGTCTCTGGAGGTGTCTCTGTGCACATGTGTGCCTGTAGGTGTGCACACGTGTACGAGTGGAGGTGTAGGTGACCCCACACGTGTATACACAGATCTCACATGTACATGTGTGTGGATCTCCCACGGTGCAGCACCCAGCCTTGCACCCACCCCCTCCCACCGGCTGCCCTGGGAGTGAACTTGGCCACTGCTCCATCTCTGCCCTGCCATGTGCCCCAGGCCCCCCCAGGGGGGCCGGGGGTGGGCAGGGGGCTGTGTCACGGTGCCCAGACTGGGTGCCAGAGCACAGACACCCCTGCCAGGCTTTGTGCTGGCCCAGTGGCTCCCTGGTCGGTGACCAGTGCCAGGGCATCCAGCTATATGGGGGCTCCAGGCTCCATAAAAACCCTCAGGAGGGCACATCACACCCGCCCCAGGCATGGAGAGCCAGCGCCCATCCTCCGACAGCCACCGCTTCGGCCCCGCTACCCCCATGCACTGGGTGCCCCTCACCAGCCCCCTAGCCCAGAGCCACCAGGGACTCTGCGGCACCCACCCAACCACCCAACTGGGCTCGGGCAGGATGGACTTCTTGCTGGCCATGGCACTCAACTTGGAGTTCCGGGAGATGCGCACCAGCGAGAGGGTGGAGATGATGGAGCTAAATGACTGCTTCGCCAGCTACATCGAGAAGGTGTGGCTGCTGGAGCAGCAGAACAAGGTGCTGGTGCTGAAGCTGAACCAGGCGCAGGACCAGGAGCTGTCCCGCCTGGGGGACATTTACCAGGAGCAGCTGCGGGAGCTGCGGCGCCACGTGGAGCAGTTGGACACTGCCAAGGCCCGGCTGGAGATCGAGAGGTTCAACCTGGCCCAGGACCTCAGCAGCCTCCAGCAGAAGTAAGGCACTGTCCAGCTGGGGCTAGTTCTGGGGACCAGGGTGGCCACCAGGAGCAGGATGGAAAGTGGTCACTGGGATGGGTGTCAGGGTGATTACCAGGAGCAGGGTGGCCACTGGAACAGGGACCAGGGTGTATCCAAAGTGGCAGCAGGGACCAGGATGGCCACCAGGGTGATGATCAGGGTTGTCCTGGGGACCACGGTGGTGATGGGGATGGTGATGTGGCCGGGAAAATGGTGATGTCATGGGGACCATGGTGGTGGCAAGGCCCAGGGTGACCCCTGGGACCAGGATGGAGACTGAGGGGTACCCAGGGATCAGGGTGGCCATGGAGACAGGAGCAGGGTAGCCCTGGGGACCAGGCACTGATGTGCACCAGGCTGGTGGTGGGGACCACAGTGACCCCTGGGGACAGTGTGGGATGGTGGAGGGGGTGGAGGATGGGTGCAGGCACTGGCACGGGGTTTGAGTGGGTACTGGGGCTGTGGGGCTGTGTTGGCACAGGGAGGTGTGTCCGTGGGCAGAGAGGGACAGGTCACAGTGCCAGAGGGGTAACGGTGCGGGAGGGGTCATGGTGCTGGAGGGGTCGTGGTGCCAGAAGCGTAATGGTGCCCCTGCTCTGGCACAGGCTGCAAGATGAGGTGACCCCGTGGCTGGAGGCTGAGAGCAACCTGGCTGCCTACAGGCAGGTGAGGGCAGGGGCCACATCCTGCACTGCAGGGGTTCAGCTCCCATCTTGTCCTCTCCTTGGGATGGGTAGGGATGGGGAGGGAGTGGACAGGAGCAGGCAGTGAGGGACTGGGATGTGTTATGATGGGCAAAAAGAGGCAGGAACAGGGCAGGGATGGAACAGGAATAGGGCAGAAATGGAACAGAGATGGGGCAGAAACGGAGCAGGGATGGGCAGGAGCAAGTAGTGAGGGACCAGGATATGTTACGATGGGCAGAGACAGGCAGGGCTGGGCAGCAGAGGGCAGGAATGGACATGGCCAGACAGTTCAGGAGGGAGCAGACCCGGGGACTAGCCTGGGACTGTTCATCATTGTCTCCCCACGGTGACAGGATGTGGACAATGCCACTTTGGCTCATCTGGACCTGGAGCGGCACGTGGGGACCCTGCAGGATGAGATCGCCTTCCTGCACAAGGTCCACGAGGAGGTAACCCTGCCATGGGGGGCTGGGGCATCCTGGGGCTCAGGGGGGCTGTGCTGGCCCCCCTGTCCCCCCCCAGGAGCTGCAAGGGCTGCAGGAGCAGCTGTCCCGGCAGTGGGTGCATGTGGAGGTGAATGCCAGCAAACCAGACCTGACGGCCGCCCTGCGTGACATCCGCAGCCAGTACGAGGCCGTGACCGCCAGCAACACCCAGGAGACAGAGCAGTGGTACAAATGCAAGGTGCAGAGCGAGCTCGTGGCCCCATGGAGGAGTGGCCTGGCTGTCCCCACCTGCAATGTCATCTCCAGTGATCAGCCTAAGGAGAGAAAGCCCAAGTTAAGAACGAAATCAGCAGCCCAGCTGAAGTGCATGTACACCAATGCACACAGCATGGGCAACAAACAAGAGGAACTGGAAGCCATCATGCAGCAGGAAAGCTATGATGTAGTTGCCATCACAGAAACATGGTGGGATGACTCACATGACTGGAGTGCCGCCATGGATGGCTACAAGTTCTTCAGAAGGGACAGGCAAGGTAGGAGATGTGGAGGGGTGGCTCTGTATGTTAGAGAGTCTCTTGACTCTTTAGAACTTGAAGTCAGTAACAATAAGGTTGAGTGCCTGTGGATCAAAATCAGGGGGAAGGCCAACAAGGCTGACATCCTAATGGGACTCTGTTACAGACCACCTAACCAGGATGATGAGGATGATGAATTTTTCTACAAGCAGCTGGCAGATGTCTCAAAATTGCCAGCCCTTGTTCTTGTGGGTGACTTTAACCTGCCGGATGTCTGCTGGGAACTCCACATGGCAGAGAAGAGGCAGTCTAGGAGATTCCTAGAGTGTGTAGAAGACAATTACCTGCTCCAGCTGGTAAATGATCCTACCAGGGATGGGGGCCTGCTAGACCTGCTGTTCACAAACAGAGAGGGGCTGGTGGGAGATGTGGTGGTCGGAGGCTGTCTGGGGCACAGTGACCATGAAATAATAGAATTCTCAATACTCAGGGATGCAAGAAGGGCCATCAATAAAACCTCTACGCTGGACTTCCGGAGGGCAGATTTCAGCCTGTTCAAGAGACTGGTTCAGAGGGTACCGTGGGAAACAGCTCTTGAAAACAAAGGAGTCCAGGAGATATGGACATGCTTCAAGAAGGAAGTCTTAAATACACAAGAGCAGGCTGTCCCAGTCCACCGAAAGTCCCAGTTCCCCAGCTGGCAGGGAAGACAGCCAGCCTGGCTGAACAGGGGGATCTTGAGGGAAATTCGGATGAAAAAGAGAGCCTACCGATTATGGAAAAAAGGACTGGCTACTCAGGAAGAGTTCAGGAATTTAGTTAGGTCATGTAGAAAGAAAATCAGAGAGACAAAGGCAAGATTTGAACTCAATCTTGCCACTTCTGTTAAGGAAAATAAAAAGTCTTTCTATAGATACATCAGTAGCAAAAAGAGGGACAAGGAAAACCTCCATTCTTTAGTGGACATGGAGGGGAACATAGTTATTAGAGATGAGGAAAAGGCTGAGGTATTTAACACCTTCTTTACCCCAGTCTTCAATGGTAGGACAGGTCTCTCTGAGGACAGCTGGCTTCTGGAGCATGTAGATAGGAATATGAAGCTGAACAGTCCCCCCGTAATCAAGGAGGAAACAATCAGCGACCTGCTGAGCCACTTGGATCCTCACAAGTCTATGGGACCAGATGGGATCCACCCAAGGGTGATGAGGGAGCTGGCGGAAGAGCTCACCAAGCCGTTCTCCATCATTTACCAACAGTCCTGGCTCACTGGGGAGGTCCCAGATGATTGGAAGTTGGCAAATGTCGCACCAATCCACAAAAAGGGCCAGAAGGAGGACCCAGGAAACTCCAGGCCTGTCAGTCTGACCTCAGTGCCTGGCAAGGTTATGGAGCAGATCATCCTGGGTGCAATCACACAGCACCTACAGGATGGACAAGGGATCAGACCCAGCCAGCACGGGTTTAGGAGGGGCAGGTCCTGTCTGTCCAATCTGATCTCCTTCTACAATCAGGTGACCCGCCTGGTGGATGAGGGGAAGGCTGTGGATGTGGTCTATCTGGACTTCAGCAAAGCCTTTGACACTGTCTCCCATAATATACTCCTGAAAAAACTGGCAGCCCATGGCTTGGACAGGGGCACTCTGTGCTGGGTTAGGAACTGGCTGGAGGGCCGGGCCCAGAGAGTGGTGGTGAACAGGGCTGCATCCAGCTGGCAGCCGGTCACCAGTGGTGTCCCCCAGGGATCAGTGTTGGGCCCAGTCCTGTTTAATATCTTTATCGATGATTTAGATGAGGGGATTGAGTCCATCATTAGCAAATTCTCAGACGGCACCAAGTTGGGAGGGAGTGTTGACCTGCTGGAAGGCAGGAGGGCTCTGCAGAGGGACCTGAATAGGCTGGAGAGTTGGGCTGGTTCCAATGGGATGAGGTTCAACAAGGCCAAGTGCCAGGTCCTGCACTTTGGCCACAACAACCCACTGCATCGCTACAGGCTGGGGACAGAGTGGCTGGAGAGCAGCCAGGCAGGAAGGGACCTGGGAGTGCTGATTGACAGGAGGCTGAACATGAGCCAGCAGTGTGCCCAGGTGGCCAAGAAGGCCAATGGCATCCTGGCCTGGATCAGGAACAGTGTGGCCAGCAGGACCAGGGAAGTGATTCAGCCCCTGTACTCAGCACTGGTGAGGCCTCACCTGGAGTGCTGTGCCCAGTTCTGGGCCCCTCAGTTCAGGAAAGATGTTGAGGTGCTGGAGCAGGTGCAGAGAAGAGCAACGAGGCTGGGGAAGGGACTGGAGCACAAGTCCTATGAGGAGAGGCTGAGGGAGCTGGGGTTGTTTAGCCTTGAGAAGAAAAGGCTCGGGGGAGACCTCATCACTCTCTACAACTACCTGAGAGGAGGTTGTAGGCAGGTGGGGGTTGGTCTCTTCTCCCAAGCAGTCAGCAGTAGGACAAGAGGGCATGACCTTAAGCTGCGCCAGGGGAGGTTTAGGTTAGATATTAGGAAGAAATTCTTTACAGAGAGGGTAATCAGCCATTGGAATGGGCTGCCCAGGGAAGTGGTGGATTCTCCGTCCCTGGAGGTTTTTAAGATGAGGCTGGATGTGGCACTTAGTGCCATAGTCTAGCAACTGTGGTGGTAGTGGATCAAGAGTTGGACTTGATGATCTCAGAGGTCCTTTCTAACCCGTCTGATTCTATGATTCTATGATTCCTCAGGGCTGAGGTTGCTCACCTGGAGTTGGGGGGTGGTGAGGTGGTTTGGGATCTCCGCTGTTCCCACCTGTGTCAGGGATGTTTCTCCATGTTCCCAGGGCTATGTCCCTCCTGTGGAGCACAGCAGAGCTGTGCCCCCAGGCCGTGTGCCACCGGGACACATCCCTGCTGCGTGGTCCCATCCCGTGGCCATGTCCCTGTCCCAGTTCGCAGACCTGAGGGACGCGGCCGCCCAGCAAAACGAGGCCCTACACGCGACCAATCAGGAGGCTGATGAGTACCGGCGCCAGCTGCAGGCCCTCACCTGCGACCTGGAGGCTCTGAGGGGCTCGGTAGGTGATGGCCATGGGGTGCAAGAGGGGGGACACAGCCTTGGGGAACTGCCACCACCATGGGGTTCCCTGGAGCCCCAGTGGGACACCATGCAGTGCTGGAGAATGGCAGCTCCCCTGCGGTGGGAGATGGGCACTGGGATGAGCCCCCAGCTCCTGAGAGAAGGTGGCCATGGAGAGTGTCACGACCCCTTGTGGCCCCCCAGAAGGAGTCCCTGGAGAGGCAGCTGCAAGAGCTGGAGAAGCGCTACACCCTGGAGACGGCCGACTATCAAGACACAGTGGCATGGCTGGAGGAGGACATCCAGAGCCTCGAGGAGGAGATGGCCCGGCATCTGCAGGACTACCAGGACCTGCTCAACGTCAGGCTGGCCCTGGACATGGAGATCACCACATACCGCAAGTTGCTGGAGATCGAGGAGAGCAGGTGATGGCACAGCAGGGGCTCCACATCCTCGTGGTCCCTCTGGGGTGTCCGGCTGGGTTGGAGACCATCCTCCAGACCCCACTGCCCCAGCCCCAGGCAGGTGGAGCTGGGGGGGCAGCAGGATCCCACACTCTTCCCAATGGCCTGGTTGCTCCTGCAGGATCACCATCCCTGTGCAGAGCTTCTCCAACCTGCAGGTCCGAGGTGAGGCTGGGGGGGCAGGGGAGCAGGATGGTGGCACAAGCAGGGGTGGCTTCTGGGGGCTCTTCGCATCTCAGACAGCGTTGTGCTCTTCATCGATGCAACTGAGGAGGTGAGTGCCAGCTTCTCCTAGAGGTGAACCTCAGCATCGCTTCTCTGGAGTCTCTGCTCCTGCCTTAGCATGAAGGCCTGGGATGGGTTCAGCTTGTCAGGGTGAAGGTTTTTTGGAGGATGGGTTGGGAAGTGAGTTTTCCATACAAACAGGCAGTGACGCCTCTGGCTCCTGTGTCCAGGCTGATGTGATTCATGTGGCCTGTAAGCTGATTGTTCAACTTACGTGCATCTCCATCCCCATGATACCTAAAACTGAGCAGGTTATTTATACCAGAGATGTCCACAGGCTTGGATTCAAGGAATTCAGTTGGGTCAGCACCTATCTCAGCTTCAGGAGGATTAGCTGATCGCTGGTAGCTGAGCCTGGGCTTTTCTGCAGCCTGGCAGCAGTCACTGGCTGCCCCTCACGCCCCAGATAGCATTTCATGGAGGCTTTCCTGGGGCTCTGAGCTGGTTGTTCCCTGCAGGTGATGCTGAACACGGAGCAGCTGATCAAGGACGTGGTGCAGGAGAGGTTGGCAGTGACCATGTGCATCAACAAGATCGACCAGCTCATTCTGGAGCTCAAACTGCCCCCAACAGATGCTTATTACAAACTCAGACACATTGTAGATGGAGTTAGTGGTCTCATCAGGTGAGGGGGTTTATGTCCCTGTCCCACTGCAGGTGCTTCTCCCTGTGCATGCCTGAAAACCCATTAGTTTGTCTCTTGATACGTTGAATCAGAGAAAAATGGGACAGGAAGAACCGCTGGAAATTTATTTCAGCCAATATCTTGAATTAGGGAGAATTGGCTCTTCCTGACAAGCTTCGTGGGATTTCATTCCCCCCCCATTTTATTTGTCCTCCATTAAAAAGTAGGGACAGAGCAGTGAGCTTCTGTGTTCCCAGATATCTCAAATACACTGAAATTATCCAGATTGTATCCCGAACTGGAGGTTGAGATGTCTCAAAGCTCCTGAATATTTGCTAAAAAACCAGGAGGGACTTACTCTTCCAACCCCTAAACAAAGATATGATACTGATATGGACAGATCAACTTGCCAGCCCTGCTCAGGGAAGGGAGGGACATCTTGGTAGCCATGCATCATTTCTGTGTATTCTGCATCCAGGGAATTTTTTAAACAACTTTCTGCCCTTCAAGTGTGTGTGGATTTGCACACAGGCTCCCTGCCATGTCTCTGTTCAGTGTCTTTTCATTAACTTTTTCTCCTTGACAGATTGGCTATTTTGTGCCCTCCTCAACTAGCCCCCAGTTGTGTATAAACCCTCACTCATTGAGGGGAGGTGGGTGACTATTTTGGGGAGAAGGTATTTGTTTCTTTGCTTTATTTTTTCTTTCAGCAGCATAATCAGCACCCCAATAAAGGAGTAGCTATATGCTTAAAACCTAAATTCTCTCTCATGCAAAGTTTCAGATTTCTTCAACTTGCTTTTATCTTTGAACACCAAACATTTGCAATCCATATAAAAGCAAACCAACCAACTGGTCATCCATGCTGGGACTGAGCCGTCAGCTGGAACACAGTTACACACCACCTCAGGGTGGGCCCTTAAGTGAAATGTGTGATACGTGTAATAGCTCAAGCATAGAGTGACTTCTGGAAAGAATTATTACATTTTTTCAAATTCACATTCTATGCTTACTATGATTTACTGTTAAACTTTTGCAAGAGAGAAGGTATTTCAAAACCATGATATTAAATTTATCTTTCTCGTTTTGATATTGCAGACATTCTCAGCTAGAGAGCCGAGGATTGTTTTTGTAATCTGATGTCCTCAGTCAGACAATTCTGGTTTTAAGTCAATCATTTTACATTTTTAAGTAGTATTCAGAAGCTGCATTAACATGAACTAATTTGGTCACATTTTCCAAACACTTTCCAAAATTTTAGGTAAGAAAACTGAAGGACAGCCCAAACATAGTAACTGTGTAGACATCAGCTTCTACTGAGATGCCCAGAAGTATACACTCATAATAATGGCACAGTAGAACTGAAACATGAAGAAATATCCCAAAATTAAGCCTTTTTTCTCATACAAAGAGCCACCAAATTCCTCTAAAACTGCTTATTACAGGATGTGTAAAAGGGGGATAAGAGTGATTTTTAAGGAAGCAAGGAGGGATAGTACTCTACACAACAAACACACAACACTGTGATGGCAAACGGTAGGCACAAATACACCTAGCAAGCATTTTCAGACGTAGCTACTCACCTTTCACAGCACTTGCTTCTTTCAGGTTGTGGAACAGAAAGTCTGTGCTGGCATAGGCGCTCATCTCTACTCCATTGATGCCCCCATTCAGGAGGTGCCTGGTTTTCAACCTGGATTTGTCACAGTTTGCCAGGGACCCATCCACTATGTCAATGGCGATGTAGTTGAGGCCATTCTGGAAGCCAGCTGAGGTCTCGCGGCACATGGGACCGCTACCCTGCTCCTCCTCCAGGCCTTCGCTTTTCCTCAGGGACACATTCTCCACTGAGGCTGAGTTGTGTCGTTTGGGGTTGTGTGCGAAGGAAGGGGACACTGGGGTCACAGTGGTGGTGGAGAAGAAAGTTTCTGAGCTGTGCCTCCTCCGCCCCTGAGGATCTGCCTGGATGACTTTGGCCCCCTGGTTTGGGTCTGGGGGAGGGCTTGAGAGAATGAAAGCCTCCACCCCAGAGAGGGTGAGCCTCTTCACCCCAGCTGTGGGGCTAGTAACCCGGGCACTTTCTGGCTTCTGAACGATGGGTTGGGGTGGGGTGGTGGCCATGCCATAGGTCATTTCACATACAGAGTGGAAAGATTTATATAGTCACCGCCCACGGAGTCCAGGGATGGAACTCGGTAGTTGCAGCTTCCATGTCTGTCAGTTGAAGTGGTGGCCTTGATCCACTGGGGGTGAAGGAGGGAAGCCCCCACACTCAAAGAAGTTATGAGTTATTATATCCGTGGTTAGTGTCACGGGCCATGTCACGAGCCTCCAGCATCTCCCTGGGCCTGCGCAAAGTTCCTGTGTGGGGCCCGGTAAAAGGGGTTTTTCTTGCCTTTCAAGATTGGCAGAGGGGGGGATGGGCTTTGATGGGCCATCAGAGGTATAAAGCAAAAGTCCTGCAGAAGCCCACAAAAGTCCCTTGGCAATCCTAGAATGCATAAATCATTAACCGTTTCAGTCTCTGACACATGTGAAATTGCATTTTGTTATGAATCTGTTTGGGTTTTTTTCAGAAATCAAAGAAGAAACTAATGACTGATGCTAGTCTCTGAGGGGAAAAAAAAAAACAAAGGAAAAGGAAACTGCCATTTTAAACTCTGTAAAATAAGAATAGTCAAAAAGAGAGTCAAGAATAATAATACTTGCAACAGAAGCACTTTTTTATTTCTTTTTTTTTGGTTGCATTTTTTTTTTCCTTGTTGCCATAATTATTTTCCTGCTGAGGAAAGAAGTGGGGAAATTTCAGTCAATAAAAGCTTCTGGTCTGTGGTGGGGTTTTTTGTTTGTTTTTTTTGTAAGTCTCCCGACTTTAATCCTGAATTCTAATCCTGAGGAGCCCACAGACAGGATAGAGAGATTATACAGGCACCAGAGTCCCATGGGTGGAAATTCCAGATCATGCAAGAGTCAGAAGGTGTGGCTGCTGTCCTGGAATACATGGCAAGAGAGCACAGGAAGATGTATGCAAAACAGGGGGAGGAACTCCACCAACTACCTCATTTTAGGGAATCCAGACAGAGAAAGAAGTGTCTTTGGAAGTCCAGCATTAGTTTGGTGTTTTCTAGCTTTGAATTTAGAAAAGTATTTCCACTGTAAAACTGTAACAATAAACAGCTACAGAACTGTGACTGTAAATGCTGGCAATGTAAGCAGATCCCTCTCAGTTATTAATTGGTTTAGCATCCCATTTGAATTGATCCATTTGATCTTGGTTTGATCTCCTGGTTTACCTGGGACTATCAGCCTGGGAAACAAAATATGTCTCTGAAATCAGTCAGGAGCAAGAGCAGAGGACTCCAGTGGTGAGACTGTTTGGTACATAAACAGAGCTGCAGTCCCAGGGAACCATGGTTCCCAAAGGAGCTGTAACTGCCTGGATCTGTGGGATGTATGAGTGGCTAAAAGGTGACTCTCTCCATGTCCTTGTATGAGAAACAAAAATACAGTTTTTATATAAATAGACGTATCATGAAGTTGTAAGATATCCAAGTTACAAGAGCTGAACTTGGGTATCAGGGTCTCTTTCGGTGGGATAAGGGAAATAAGAAAATTCTTAAAAAATTCAATCTTTTAGGGCCATTTTGTACACGAGGTTGCTTTTCTCTTTGGGCTAAGAACAAAGGAAGATCCATCACCTTTTGACAGGGGATGGCTTGCAGACAACTGGGAAAAAGGGAAAGCCCCAGGACAGGCTCGTGGCACCCATCCCCCCCCGGATGGGTGTTCTCCAGGGTAGGTGTGGGGGATGTGTGACCCTGTCCCCAAGGCATGTGGCACATGTCACCCTGTATGGGGTGGCTCTGTAGGGCCACCCAACCCACAGCACCACAGAGCACCAGGGGCCACACTGCCCCCTCACCACAGTGCCTTCCCTGACCGGGGCAAGGTTGGGAGCAAACGGGGCTGCTTCCCCACCCCAGGCACCATGAGCTGCAGGGGCGTGTTTGTACCCCATAAAGGCTTTATGTGTCCTTGAAGGAAGCATCTTGTATAAACTGAAATTAATTGGGGCCTCACTACTGGGGCCTCTGTGCAGGCCCTGCTCAGCAATAACTAAAACATCCCTGTGTTACCAGCACTGATCCAGCACAAATCCAAAGCACAGCCCCTAACAGCTAATGGGAAGAAATGTAATTAGCCCAGCCCAACCTAGTCCAATGCAAATCCTGAGTCCTTCTCAAGCCTGAGGAACAAGGCCTTTGACTGGGGAGAAGATGGGACCTGTGGCCCTGTGACATTCACATAGTGACACAGGTTTTCCCTGTATCCCGCTGGCAGCCCTGGGTATCCTGCTGAGCCTCAGCAGACAGGTGGGCAGGGCCAAGTCCTCGGAGCGTATGGAAAATGTTTTACAGACTTTTTAGTTTTGCATTTATTTATGCCTGGTTTTCCCCTCGTATAACTTTGCACCTTTTTGTACTAAAGCGCCCATAAGGTGCAGGTCGGAAGAAGTGATTCCAGCCTGCTGTAATGCTGAAAATAGACTTATTCAGCTAAACGTGCTTTGAAGTACTGGCAGAGCAGCAGCCTGCAAAGTTCAGCTGGAAGCAGTTTACACGCTTTCTGAGGCTATTTGGTCTACTGTTCAATACATCAACTCAGAGTGCAACTACTGTTCTTCTACCCCTAAACTACACCTCAAGAACAGAAACTATTGTTTTAAGGAGCATGGAATTGCTTATCTCCTATTGCCAAAACTGAACACGGATGAATCTTCCTCCACGACAAAAGGCGCCAGGACAGAAAGCTCTTGCTGCCCATGGAGTTCCCCGGCTGTCCCAACAACTGCACCTGAGAACCAGTGGGTAAGCAATTTCTTTCCTGGGGGAAAGGGCTTTTGTTCGCTTGCGGGAGTCCTGAGGGGGCAGAGAAAGGAGCCACTTGTGCTGTCAAAAAGCCCTTACCCAGAAAAACCACCTAGCCACACAATCCCCACCTAGCCACACAATCCCCACCATGCCCAGCCCTGCTCCTGTAGATAGTTAGGGTTCGGTGGTCGGAAGATTTCGCGCTGTACGGAAAGATAGAACCCCTCCCCTAGTGCCTAATAGCCAATAGTGCCTAATAGCCAATAGTGCCTAAGTAATGATGTAAGCAGACAGAAGTGATGTTGTAAGTCTGTACTATATAAGACTGTGTTACGTACAAATAAACGCCATTTGCCGTCCACCCCATTGGTGTCTGTGAGTTGATGGCCCGAGCGACCTAGAGTGGGTCGCCGTGCCATTCCTGAACCAGACCGTCACGCAACAGCTCCCAGCCCTGGGGAGGAATAAAGAGGGCAGGAAGAGGAGCACATCCAAAATCCAGGTCAATGTCCTCCTCCTCCTGTGTCACCAGAAGGGCCAGGAAAAGCACTGTGGGCAGGCTGACACCGAGGGTGGAAGGTGACAACGGGGCTGACGTGGGCACATCCATCGCTTCTGTGTCTGACTACCAGTGCTGGGGGCTCAGCTGGACCCTTTGCTATGGAATATGGGGACCTGGATCTGCTGGGAACTTAAAGGCACCAGCAGCTCACTATCACCAACACTATCTTTCAGCAGAAAAATAGATTGAAGACAACCTGGATGCATCCTAGATCCAAGCATTGGCACCTCATTGATGACATCTTGGTGCGACGGAGAGATGTCTGCGATGTCCATCACACCCACGTGATGCCTAGTGCAGAATGCCAAACAGACCATTGACTTGTGTGCTGTGAACTTAACTTCAACCTTAAGTTCAAACCTAAAAGGGGCGGTATTCCAAGGAGGAGACTCCAAGTTAATGATCTTCAATCAGCTAAAGCGAGAGACAGCTTTCAGGCAAACCTTCAAACTAGGCTCGAGAATCATTCCATAGATCCCTCTCCTGAATCACTTTGGCAGCATATTAAAAACAGCATCCTGCAGTCCTCTGAGGAATCCTTAGGGTTCTCCTTCAAAAGAACAAGGACTGGTTTGATGAAAACAATCAAGAGATCCAGGAATTGTTGAGGAAGAAGAGAACTGCTCGCCAAGCACACCTTGCACTGCCGTCCCGTCATGTAAGAAAAGCAGACTTTCATCTCACATGCAGCAGACTCCAACAGCAACTTCATGACATCTAGAACAAGTGGTGGATCGGTCTAGCAGGAAAAATTCAATTATGCACAGATACGGGTGATCACAGAGGATTCTATGAGGCCCTGAAAACAGCATACAGGCCTACATACCAGGTTCAAAGTTCTCTACTCAGTGCAGACGGTCAAACGCTTCTGACAGATACAACCTCCATTCTGAATCGATGGTCTGAACACTTTCAGACTCTTTTCAGTACCAATTGTGTAGTTCAAGACTCAGCAATTCAGCACATTACACAACAGCCAGCGAAGGATGAACTGGATATTGCCCCTGCTAGGGGAGAAACTCTTAAGGCCATACAGCAGGTGAAAACTGGCAAGGCAGCTGGGGTTGATGGAATTCCACCTGAAGTTTGGAAACATGGGGGCCAAGCACTCCATGCTAAATTCCACAAGTCTGTGGTGTGCTGTTGGGAACTAGGCCAACTATCATCAGACCTTCGTGATGCAGTCATCATCACCTTATATAAGAAGGAGATAAATCAGACTGCTCTAACTACTGAGGTATTACTCTGCTCTCCACTGCTGGCAAGATCCTGGCAAGAATACTCTTGAACAGACTAATACCCGCTATAGCAGAAGGAATTCTACCTGAAAGCCAAGGTGGTTTCGGAGCCAACAGGAATACCACAGACATGGTATTTGTCCTCAGACAACTGCAAGAGAAGTGTAGGGAACAGAACAAAGGTCTTTATGTAACCTTTGTTGACCTCACCAAGGCTTTCGATACTGTGAGCAGAAAAGGTCTGTGGCAGATTTTGGAACATTTAGGTTGTCCCCCCAAGTTCCTTAAAATGATCATCTCACTCCATGAGGATCAGCACGGCCAGGTCAGATATGGCAATGCAGTTTCTGAGCCCTTTCTAATAACTAATGGTATGAAACAAGGCTGCATTCTTGCACCAACTCTATTCACAGTCATTTTCAGCATGATGCTCCAAAGGGCCATGGCAGACCTCGATGATCAGGACGGTATCTACAATCGGTACCGTACTGATGGAAGCCTTTTCAACCTAAGGTGACTGAAGGCCCACACCAAGACCTTAAACCATCTTGTCCGGGAGCTGCTTTATGCTGATGCCACCGCCCTTGTCAGTCACACAGAAGCAGCTCTGCAGCGTTTAACATCCTGCTTTGCTGAGGCTGCTGAGCTTTTTGGGTTGGAAGTAAGCTTGAAGAAGACAGAAGTTCTCTATCAGCCTGCACCTCAGGAAGTCTTCCATCATCCCCATATCACCATCAACCAATCAGAGCTCAAATCAGTCCAGCAGTTTAATTACCTAGGGAGCCTCATCTCCTCAGATGACAAGATAGATGGAGAGATAGACAACAGGTTAGCAAAGGCATATAGTGCTTTTGGAAAACTCCCTAAAAGAGTTTGGTGAAATAAACAGTTGAGGAAAAGTACCAAGATTAGTGTTCACAGAGCCATTGTGCTGTCTACTCTCTTATATGGTTCCGAATCATGGGTCATCTACTGCCACCACCTGGAGGAACTCCTAGAACGCTTCCATCAACGCTGCCTCTGTGCAATCCTAAACATCCACCGGTCAGATTATGTGACTAACATGTCTGTTCTAGAACAGGCAGCAGTTACGAGCATTGAGGCCGTGTTGCTGAGAACAAAGCTGCGCTGGGCAGGACATGTCTCAAGGATGAAGGACCACTACATCACCGGTGTCCCAGCGTAGCGGGTAGACCTGGTGTCCGCGCCCAGCGGGTAGACCTGGTGTCCGAGCCCGGCAGGTAGACCTTGTTTCCGAAACCGGCGGGTAGACCTGGTGTCCACTCTTAGCGGGTAGACCCGTTGTCTGATCCTAGCGGGTAGACCTGGTGTCCAAGCTTAGCGGGTCGACCTGGTGTCCAAGCCCGGCGGGTAGACCTGGTGTACGCTCTCAGCGGGTAGACCTGTTGTCCGAGTTTAGCGGGTAGACCTGGTGTCCGAACCCGGCGGGTAGACCTGCTGTTCGCTCTTAGCGGGTAGACCTCTTGTCCACCTTTAGCGGGTAGACCTGTTGCCCGTGCTTAGCGGGTAGACCTGGTGTCCGCTCTCAGCGGGTAGACCTGNTTCCTTAAAATGATCATCTCACTCCATGAGGATCAGCACGGCCAGGTCAGATATGGCAATGCAGTTTCTGAGCCCTTTCTAATAACTAATGGTATCAAACAAGGCTGCATTCTTGCACCAACTCTATTCACAGTCTTTTTCAGCATGATGCTCCAAAGGGCCACGGCAGACCTCGATGATCAGGACGGTATCTACGTTCAGTACCGTACTGATGGAAGCCTTTTCAACCTAAGGCGACTGAAGGCCCACACCAAGACCTTAAACCATCTTGTCCGGGAGCTGCTTTATGCTGATGCCGCCGCCCTTGTCACTCACACAGAAGCAGCTCTGCAGCGTTTAACATCCTGCTTTGCTGAGGCTGCTGAGCTTTTTGGGCTGGAAGTCAGCTTGAAGAAGACAGAAGTTCTCTATCAGCCTGCACCTCAGGAAGTCTTCCATCATCCCCATATCACCATCGACCAATCAGAGCTCAAATCAGTCCAGCAGTTTAATTACCTAGGGAGCCTCATCTCCTCAGATGGTAAGATTGATGGAGAGATAGACAACAGGTTAGCAAAGGCATATAGTGCTTTTGGAAAACTCCCTAAAAGAGTTTGGTGAAATAAACACTTGAGGAAAAGTACCAAGATTAGGGTTCACAGAGCCATTGTGCTGTCTACTCTCTTATATGGTTCCAAATCACGGGTCATCTACCGCCACCACCTGGAGGAACTCCTAGAACGCTTCCATCAACGCTGCCTCTGTGCAATCCTAAACATCCACTGGTCAGATTATGTGACTAACATGTCTGTTCTAGAACAGGCAGCAGTTACGAGCATTGAGGCCGTGTTGCTGAGAACACAGCTGCGCTGGGCAGGACATGTCTCAAGGATGAAGGACCACCGCCTCCCTAAGATCCTGTTCTATGGTGAACTTGCCACCGGCTGCCGCATGAGAGGAGCCCCAAAGAGGAGATACAAGGACTCCTTGAAACAACATCTCAGCCTTGGCCACAGTGATCTTAATCACTGGTCTACTCTGGCCTCCAATTGGGAGGTCTGGAGACACCCCATCTATAACACTGCTGATTCCTTTGAGAACGCACGCAAGATCACCATCGAAGAGAAAAGACAACGCAGAAAGAATTGTGTCTTGCTGATACCATCCAAGGAGCCTTTCTGCTCTGCCTTTTGCAACCGGACTTGTGTATCTTATATTGACCTCTTTAGCCAGCACCGTGCTTGTAGCAAATGTGGGTAGAGCCCTTCCCAAATCTTCATTCACAAAGCCCAACCATGAATGAGTATGTTTAGGAACATTTAAAGATCAGCTTATGCTTCTAAACCCTCATGCCCTGGTTTACTTTGATTTCTTGCATTTCAGATAGACCTTAACTTCTCACTTTTTAACTTTCTCTTTCAGTTTTTAACTCCAGCACCATCCTGCCACCGAAATCCATATCTGCAATGAAATGCTTTCTGAAGCTGATTAACACCTCTTTGATTTGTACAAACTTAATCAAACTAGTACAATACCCCTTCTAACTGCACATTCAGATTACAGGAATCAAGTTTAACAGAGTATCTGTTATGTCTTCTTTATGAGTCAGGATTTCTCCCTACATTATCTAATGAGGATAACATGATTTCCAAAAAAACCAGTGTTAAACAGAAGCATAGGGTTTGTCAAACAGGTCCCAGCACTTACCTAGGAAGATCCACAAAGAAGGCAGGGCATAGGAACACTGTGTGAGAGGTGCCAGTGTATCTTCCGAAGGAACCTGTGGAGACTGATACATAGTGTATCTGGACAAAAGAAATTCAGTATTTGTGTACCGAAAAAAACACCCCTCAGAGAGGATTTACACCAATTGATTTTTGTGACAAGAACAATAGAGCACAAGTATAAACTACATCACCGGTGTCCCAGCGCAGCGGGTAGACGTGGTGTCCGCACCCAGCGGGTAGACCTGGTATGCGAGCCGGGCGGGTAGACTTGGTGTCCGAACCCGGCGGGTAGACATGGTGTCCGCTCTTAGCGAGTAGACCTGCTGTCCGAGCTCGGCGGGTAGACCTGTTGTCCCAGTTTAGCGGGTAGACCTGGTGTCCAAGCTTAGCGGGTAGACCTGTTGTCCGAGCTTAGCGGGTAGACCTGGTGTCCGAGCCCGGCCGGTCAACCTGGTGCCCGAGCCCGGCGGGTAGACCTGGTGTCCGCTCTTAGCGGGTAGACCTGGTGTCCGAGCCCGGCCGGTCAACCTGGTGCCCGAGCCCGGCGGGTAGACCTGGTGTCCGCTCTTAGCGGGTAGACCTGGTGTCCGAGCCCNCTTTGGCACCATATTAAAAAGAGCATCCTGCAGTCCTCTGAAGAATCCTTAGGGTTCTCCCTCAAGAAGAACAAGGACTGGTTTGATGAAAACAATCAAGAGATCCAGGAAATGTTGAGGAAGAAGAGAACCACTCACCAAGCACATCTTGCACTGCTATCCTGTCATGTAAGAAAAACATCCTTTTGTCTTGCATGCACCAAGCTCCAACAGAAAATCTGTGACATCCAGAACAAGTGGTGGATCAATCTAGCTGAAAAAACTCAATTATGCGCAGACACGGGTGATCACAAAGGATTCTATGAGGCCCTGAAAACAGCATACGGGCCTACATACCAAGTCTAAAGCCCTCTACTCAGCGCTGATGGTCAAACGCTTCTAACAGATAAAACCTCCATTCTGAATCAATGGTCTGAACACTTTCAGACTCTCTTCAGTACTAGCCATGTAGTCCAAGACTCAGCTATTCAGTCCATCACACAACAACCGGTGAAGTATGAATTGGATACTGCTCCTACTTTATGGCCTTAAGGCCATACAGCAGGTGAAAATTGGCAAAGCAACTGGGGTTGATGGAATTCCACCTGAAGTCTGGAAACATGGGGGCCTTGCACTCCATGCTAAATTTCACGAGCTTGTGGTGCGCTGTTGGGAACTAGGCAAACTCCCATCAGACCTTCATGATGCAGTCATCATCACCCTGTATAAGAAGAAAGGAGTTAAATCAGACTGCTCAAACTACCAGGGTATTACTCTGCTCTCCATTGCTGGCAAGATCTTGGCAAGAATACTTTTGAACAGACTAATACCCGCTATAGCAGAAGAACTTCTTCCTGAAAGTCAGTGTGGTTTCAGAGCCGACAGGAGTACCACAGACACGGTATTTGTTCTCAGACAACTGCAAGAGAAGTGTAGGGAACAGAACAAAGGTCTCTATGTAACCTTTGTCGACCTCACCAAGGCTTTCGATACTGTGAGCAGAAAAGGTCTACGGAAGATTTTGGATCGCTTAGGTTGTCCCCCCAAGTTCCTCAAAATGATCATCTCACTCCATGAGGATCAGCACAGCCAAGTCAGATATGGCAATGCACTCTCTGAGCCCTTTCTAATAACTAATGGTGTGAAACAAGGCTACGTTCTCTCACCAACCCTATTCACAGTCTTTTTCAACATGATGCTCCAAAGGGCCACGGCAGACCTCGATGATCAGGACAGTATCTACATTCGATATC
>NW_016690612.1:74894-76375 GCF_001604755.1 Lepidothrix coronata
GTGAAATTTCATGAATCAGATTCTAATAAAGCTCTTTTCCATATCTGGTTCACTTGTTAAGACAATCAATTTATTCTTTCAAATACAAACTCTTTCATCATCATCATCATCATCATCATCATCATCTCTGCTCTCCATTGCTGGCAAAATCCTGGCAAGAATACTCTTGAACAGACTAATACCCATTGTAGCAGAAGGAATTCTACCTGAAAGCCAATGTGGCTTCAGAGCCAACAGGAGTACCACAGACATGGTATTTGTTCTCAGACAACTGCAAGAGAAGTGTAGGGAACAGAACAAAGGTCTTTATGTAACCTTTGTTGACCTCACCAAGGCTTTCGATACTGTGAGCAGAAAAGGTCTATGGCAGATTTTGGAACGCTTAGGTTGTCCCCCCAAGTTCCTCAAAATGATCATCTCACTCCAGGAGGATCAACACGGCCAAGTCAGATATGGCAATGAACTTTCTGAGCCCTTTCCAATAACTAATGGTGTGAAACAAGGCTGCGTTCTCACATCAACCCTATTCACAATCTTTTTCAGCATGATGCTCCAAAGGGCCACAGCAGACCTCAATGATCAGGATGGTTATCTACATTTGATACCATACTGATAGAAGCCTTTTCAACCTCAGGTGACTGAAGGCCCACACTAAGACCTTAAACCATCTTGTCTGGGAGCTGCTCTATGCTGATGATGCTGCCCTTGTTGCTCACACAGAAGCAGCTCTGCAGCGTTTAACATCCTGCTTTGCAGACGGTGCTGAGCTCTTTGGGCTGGAAGTCAGCTTAAAGAAGACAGAAGTTCTCCATCAACAAACCCCTCAGGAAGTCTTCCATCATCCCCATATCACCATTGACCAATCAGAGCTCAAATCAGTCCAGCAGTTTAATTACCTAGGTAGCCTCATCTCCTCAGATGGTAAGATTGATGGAGAGATAGACAACAGGTTGGCAAAGGCATCCAGTGCCTTCGGAAAGCTTCATAAAAGAGTTTGGCAAAATAAACACTTGAAGAAAAGTACAAAGATCAGTGTTTACAAAGCCATAGTGCTGTCTATTTTCTTATATGGATCTGAATCATGGGTCATCTACCACCATCACCTGTGACTCCTAGAATGCTTCCATCAACTCTGTCTCCGTACAATCCTAAACATCCACTGGTCAGATTATGTAACTAATACCTCTGTTCTAGAACAGGTAGCAATCACAAGTATCGAGGCCATGTTGCTGAGAACACAGCTGCGATGGGCAGGGCACATCTCAAGGATGAAGGACCACCGCCTCCCTAAGATCTTGCTTTATGGTGAACTTGCCAACGGCTGCCGCATGAGAGGAGCCCCGAAGAGAAGATACAAGGACTCCCTGAAACGACATCTCAGCCTTGGCCATATTGATCAACATAACTGGTCTACTCTGGCCTCCAATCAGGAGGTCTGGAGACACACCATCTATAACGCTGCTGATGCTTTTGAGAAAGCA
>NW_016690613.1:0-1913 GCF_001604755.1 Lepidothrix coronata
AAATCAAGGGGTTCATCATTGGAGACAACAGTGTGTAAGAAAGAGAAAACAATTTACTACTGCTGCCTGAATAAGAAGCTTTCAGTCTCAAGTAGGTCACAATGCCAGGTCCGTAAAACAGAGTGACCACGACTAGGTGAGAAAAGCAGGTAGAGAATACTTTTCCCTTGCCCTTCACTGATGGTATCTTGAAGATGGTGTGGAGAATCTGGATATATGACACAACTATGAATAAGAAGAGGACTATGATGAAAAGGACAGCTGTTATGTAGGTGGTGATTTCATTTTTGCAGGTGGTCACACAAGCCAACTTAAGCAGAGGCAGCAGGTCACGGAAGAAGTGATTGATCCCATTGGGACCACAGCATGGAAGGGTAAAGATGAAAGTTGTCTGCACTAAGGCCACCAAGACCCCAGTAAGCCAAGGCACAGCTGAAAGCAAGAAGCACGTGTTCCATCTCATCGTGGTCGTGTAGTGCAGAGGCTGGCATACGGCCACATAGCGGTCGTAGGCCATGGCAGCCAGCAAACAGCATTCTGTGATCCCGAGGAGGGAGAAAGCATACATCTGCGTGGCACAGCCCCGAAAGGATATGTTCTTCCTCTTTGTGAGAAAGTTCACTAGCGTCTTGGGGATGGTGGATGTGGTATAGCTAACCTCCAGGAAGGAAAAGTTCTTAAGGAAAAAATACGTGGGAGAGTGAAGGGCAGCATCTACCATAGTGATTGTGATGATGAGGATGTTTCCCACCAAAGTACTGAGGTACGTGAACAGTAACAGACAAAAGAGAGAGCCTTGGATCTCTGGAATGCTGGAGAAAGGTAAAAATTGGAAATAGGTCCCCACAATGTGATTACTGCTGTCCATGTCCCTCAGGTGTCTTTTAACTGCAGAAGTCATTACATGTCCATTTTCTAGTTTATCTAAAGAAATACAAAATAGTAAATTGAATCTTTATATATGTTACTTTCTAATAGGACAAGATCCCAGAAAAGGAAGTGTTGTGTTTAGGTATTTTTAGTGCTAAGGACTGTTTAGTGGAGAAAAGCAAGGTGGTTTCCCTCACACAGCTTTTAATAAATAAGAACAGCTTTCCCAACCGAGTGTCCTTCACTTCTAGTCAATAAAAAGGAAGATACCTCTTTGTTATGATAGCTACTTCACTCTTCCTGCCTTTTGGGATGAGGATTATACTGTACTGCCCCACTTTTTGAAGTGGACTTTTGTCCCATTATCCAGTAGAGATCTGCAACTATAAACCCTTTGCCAAGCAAAGAAGGTTGGTCATTAAAACCCAGAAATTATTGATTTGTTGACAGAATGGGTGTTTGGCAATGAGTCCCTCTTGCTATCATTCTGTGAGTGGGGTTCATTCCAGGAAAGAATTACCTATTGAACACAGATAATCCTGTATACTCTGCACAGTACCACACAAAACTACTAAATAATGTGGATTGCACCCTAGGAAATTGCATTTGTTCCAGGCATTCTTCAGGAGGAACAGCTTTTTTCAAGAATTAAACATTTCTTGTAATTGATCTTCTATTCCAATAAACCATTCACTTCATAGGCAGATAAGTCTCCCTTAAAGACAAGTTCTGTGTAGGTGGCAGAGAACAGTAAGATGGGGAAGAAGAGATAGAAGAATGGAGTAAAATAAAGTAGCTCACCTGCCAATAGGAGAAGGCTGTGGTTAATATTTTTGGAAAAGCCACACTACAAACCTTAAGTATTTCTATCTGTTTATGTCCCCACCGAAAAATAATCTTTTGGATTGTGGTGGTTTGGACCTTGGTTTTTTCCCCCAGAGGCTGAAAAGTGGTAGACCCCAAGGGGTGGAAACCAAGGTCCAAACCACCACAATCCAAAAGATTATTTTTCGGTGGGGACATAAACAGATAGAAATACTTAA
>NW_016690613.1:3007-23791 GCF_001604755.1 Lepidothrix coronata
CCATCTCACATTAGGTTGAGATGTGGGAGGGGGTTTAGACTAGGGGATTGGATTTTGGGGCTATCTCAAACCATGACAGGATATTGACTGTTAGCAATTGTAGGAGTCAGTTATTTTTTTCTCATTGTTTAGGTGTGACAGAGCCCTCTCTCTGCTTTTCCTGTTAGGTCCTGGAACAAACTAAAGAAAAACCTATGGAACACTTGCATATCTATTTTAATCTGTTATTTTTTTTACCATTCATGGCATTAGGCCTGATCCTGCCTAAATTAAGGGATAAAAATTTGGTATGGAAACAAACCACATAGACTAAGCACAAGAAAAAAGCTTTAAAGGTTTTGCAGGAGGAAAGAACTTATGCATTGCTCATGTCTAACTCTGGCTTTATACTCTTTAATTAATGGTATGGGAAAGGTGTCCCCTGAGAAAACACATCATGCCAACTCAGATAGATCCTTCAGATTTCTCAGAAATTTTCCTCTCTGGATATTTCTGTCCTCTATGGATATTTCTGTCTTTATTTAGGTGAATCATGCTATGCTTCTGTTTAATTAAACAAAGATATAGCACTTTGTAGTTGTCACTTACTATGTCCAGAAGACACCTACATCACATTAGGTGGTTCTTCCCTGAAAAATCACTTTCCCTTTGTTGCTTACAGAAGATGATTGTAATGCAGAGGTCACTCTACAATCAATGACTAAAGACAAGAGTGGACAAAGACAGTTCTAAGGCCAGGTGAAATAGGATCAGTTTGAATGAGATGTCGACACTGTCAGTGTGGATATCCGTCAGTAATTCCACTTTTAATCAAATATAAACCCCAGATTTCTGTAACTGGCTGAACTTTGGTCAAAAATTTCTGAACATTATGAGTGGAACTTTTCTGTACTCATTCAAATAAACAACATCTATTAAAAAAAATCTAAGTTCATCACCTGGGCCCTGTTCTGATCAGTGGGGCTGGGAAGGGGCCAGGAGGAACAGGGGGAGCTGTTCTCCATCATGCGATTTATCTGAAAAGCTACAGCACGTGTCTGTCAGAGTCAGACCTGGGGATAGTCAAATCTCGATGCAGATTTACTCTGATCCAAGTTTAACTGGAACCTGTTTCAATGATAATGGCTGATTGAAATGACATCCTGCCAGTTAACAGGCTAAGTGCACACTGCTTTACCTCTGACTATGGAAGATGGACATTGTCTCTTTGGCATTTAAAGGGACATTGTGCTGAGATAGCCAATACAGGGTTGCTAATGGATCTAAATAAGAAACCACATCATAAGACCACAACAAATGGCTAAATAAAAAAGATTTTTTAATAAGATATAATAAAAATCAAGATGAGTAACCAACAAATCTTGTCCCTTACAGTCCTGGAAACCCTGCTCTCATGCAGAAGGGAATGAATTTTCCCACGATGTGCTGCATAGATCCTGTCCATAGAGGTAGCTCTCCCATTTGATCATTCAATCTATTATATAACTCCATCATAATGAAACAACTTTATTCTTAAAGGCTGTTCTCATAAGAACTTGTTTCACTTCTGGACACAGGCCAGGCCACGCAGGTAGTGGTGTCACCAGTAAGAGTGAAAGCTGCCTGCTTACCATGAACTGCTGAGTTTAACCTGTGGCCAAGAGATAAGCACAGCCCAGACCTGAGTGTCATCCTGGATGTTCAGCACAGCAAAGCTTAGGCCTTTTCAGGTGAACTGCTACATGCATCACTACTCCTAAACACACAATGGTCTCCTGCTCAGGGTCAATATAAGCTGAAGTGATCTTAAATGAAGATCATGGGTCTGTGGACAGAGATTATGGCTGGAGACCATAGGGCAGGGTCGTTAAGGCCTTTTTGTGCACTCATGGCCTTCATATGTTGCTTTGCAATTTATAATCTCCCTGCAGATACCTACAAAGTTGTCATAAGGTGCAGGTTCTCTAGGTTTAGATGACAAAGTTGATGATAATTCTGTGTCTGCATTCTTGGTTTGGGGGTCTGAATATCTTTTATAGTCAATGGAGAAAAACAGGCACTTCTATGGCTTGTTTCGCCTGATTCTGATATACTGTAAAGATTAAGAGGATCTCTCTCCCCAGAGGCTATAAAGGTACTCTAGATGACTGACTCTGGCCAAGACCTTTACAAAGTTGACAGTTTTATTGAAGTGATTTGTGATCACTTGTAACTTGCAGCCTTCCATTCCTATCTCAGCAGGATTTACAGTCCCATATGAATGTGGACTGTACCTCTGCTTCACCTTCAAATTTTGTTGAGAAAGCATAAATATGACAAGCTTACGTGACTACTGTCTCACTAATTCGGTGATAATTATGAAGTAATAGTAATTGCTTCAAAGTCAAAGACAGCTCTTGATGTTGCATGACAACATCTAGGTTTATATAGAAGTGTATTCCAAATTATCTAAAACTGGAGAGACCAAAAAGAGTGTCTGTGAATCAACTAATATACGTACACCACACTTAGTAACCAACCTGTGAGTAACAACTATGCTTTATTGCTGTAATCAGCATTAGTAAGTCTCAGTGGACTTCATAAATATATATATAGGATATAGTGCTGGGGAAAAACACCTCTCCTATTCACTGCAGAATGCTCAGAGTAGAATGTTTTTCTGGAGACCTCATGATTTAGGATTTTTTTCTTCCTCTTTTCCACCACGCTCCCCACAAGGTAACTTCAGAATACATGACTGCCATAAGCTGTGTATCCCACAAGTAAATCCTTGTGCATGCAAAGCCTGTCTCTTGTAAGGGCCCTTTAACCCTTTTCATGCTGTATAGCCTAGCCATGAGTACAGTCACAAGATGCTTTGGACCAATTGACCTTGCATGCATCCCCAGAGTAGATCACTTAAATAACAGAGAAATTATCTTTGTTATATTCAAATGTTGCTACTGATGCTGATGGAACTTGAACTGATTAGTCCATAAAAAATATTTGCTTTTTTTTTCCCTCTTCTTCTGCAGGGTAAAAACTGTAGCTGAGCATTGAAGACACTAGTAAATATGCAAACTTTGAAGGCAGTGCTATGAAAAGAAGCCTGAGTCAAAAATAGAGACAAAAACATTTGCATAAGACCACTTAATCTCTTCAGAAGACCTTTTCAAAATCTTGATAATTTCTAAATTCTACTCATCCTTTTGCCTATTCAATCAGGCAGTGGTATTTGGATTGCCAATTTACCTGTCTGTTTACTACGTCATCAACTACTGAGTACAAAAACGAAGAGAGAATAGTTCTACTAGGTACCAAAGAGGGATGATTCTTGGGAACTTCAGTGAAGTGAGTGAATTCAGACTCCTGGGTTTTTCTGAAATCTCTCATTTGCATCCTTTGCTCTTTGTAGTTTTATTATCTCTTTATATTCTCACCTTGATGGCTAACACAGTGATAGCTTTGATAATGAATAGTGATAACACCCTTCATTCCCCCATGTATTTCTTTCTCACTCAGCTGTCCTGTTTGGATATATGCTATTTGTCAGTCATAATACCAAATATTCTTGAGAATCTGATGGTGGGAACAATAGGTATCTCCAAGGCAAGATGTGCAATGCAAATGTTTTTCTTCCTTTTCTTTGGAGTTGCCGAATGTTTTCTCTTGGCTGCCATGTCACTGGACCGTTACGTGGCAATATGTTGCCCCTTGCATTACACTATTGTCATGAACAGTAGAGTCTGCAAAAGTCTGGTTGCTGGAACTTACATTTGTGGAACTGCTGTAGGCTTGGTACACACCATCATAACATTCAACTTACCCTTCTGCGGTTTTGCCATCAATCACTTTTTCTGTGAGATTCAACCCCTCTTGGACCTGCTTTGTGGCAACACTTTCCCAAGTGAAATTCAAGTCATTGTGGTGGCTGTCTTTGCTATTTTGTGTCCCTTCTT
The DNA here is from genome assembly GCF_001604755.1 of Lepidothrix coronata. Lineage (NCBI taxonomy): Eukaryota > Metazoa > Chordata > Aves > Passeriformes > Pipridae > Lepidothrix > Lepidothrix coronata. Next base: position 6,925 of record NW_016690613.1, read on the forward strand.
GTTGATAATTTATTCATATAGTCGCATAATTTCCACAATTCTTCTGATGTCATCAGCTGAAAGCCAGCAGAAAGCATTTTCCACTTGCTCCTCACATCTTTTAGTTGTGATTCTTTTTTATGGTACAGCAAGCTCCATGTATTTGCGGCCAAAATACACCTATTCTGCATCTGTTGATAAATTCCTCTCGCTTTCTTATTCTGTGGTGACTCCTTTATTGAATCCTACTATTTATAGTTTGAGGAATGAGGAGGTGAAAAGAGCCTTGAGAAAAAAATGGAGAAATATTAATTTACTGTGGAAATGCAACAGAATATTTGCATTGTTTCAGATGGTTGTAGTGGTATTTTTCACTGTAAATTCTTGTTCAGTAAAAGGAATTTCCAGATAATTCCCAAGAACACTTCAGCTTTTGGGGAGGAAAGAAAGTGTGGAGATGTTGAACTGTAAGAAAGAGTGTTAGATGCTATGTTAGGATTTTGAAAAGAAACTTCTTCCACATACTGAAGAAATTCTTAAATAAATAAACTTTTTTTCTTTTCCTTGCTATTTGCAGAAAATTGTGTTTTACCTGTTTCTGACTTTTTGAACAAAAGAGTAATGTTCAGGATCCTGATTTTACCGAAAGAGCTGAGAACAATAAATTTTCATCAATTTACATTTATTTCCTAAAAATATTTAGTAAATTTCTTTGGGAAAAGAAGATATAATTCAAGTTATAATACAGAGCCCAGGAAATTACTGAGCACTGATTATGAGTTCTGAGACTGTTATCAGAAAAAAAAGGTGTGCAAAATTGCATATCTGCCTCAAAGACCTTCCTTTAATTTTAGAGTCATTGTTATAAATATTTTATACCAAGTCTTGGCTAAATCTTTTTATATGTGAAGAGCAGACTATTTTGTATAGAATTTGTATCAAAACCCATTATTTCATATATGGTTTTTGCCTTTAATATTTCTATTATAGACTATTATGATATATTATTAGGACATATTATTATATATTATATATTAACTAGAAAGCTTTGCACTCCATGACTGAAAAGGTAGGATTTGTGTGACCTGATTTAAGGATATAAAGGTCACTCATTGAAGTCTGGGAGAATAAATCTAATATTTCATTTCCTCCAGAAAGAAATATTTCTACATTTCATAAGTATCTCTTTCAGAAGATGAATGATCTTCTGCAACTATGAATTTGGAGACTATAGAGGTGAGATTCACTGGCTTAAGGATGAGCTTTCCATTTCTTCTCATATACCTTAAGTAATCAAAGGCATTTTTCAGATATGACTCAGGATCTATAGGAGACCCAAACCGTTCTGCAGTGATGATCAGAAGATAGCAAGGAAATTCTAAACTATGTAAAATGTACCCAGGCAGTGTTTTTTATAAGCAATGGATTCTTATAATAAATTGAACCTGGAGTCCTGTTCAAATATGCCTAGTGAAGGTAAATGAATTCCACACTGAATACAAAAATCCAGAAATTAGAGAAGCCAAATGAACACAATTCATAACAGCAAGAAGAAAGGAAGTTGTCTTTCATATATTTGAAGAGAAGGCAAGTTACACCAAACAGCTCTCATAGTTGCTTCCATAGCTGCTGGAGGTCATTTGCAGGCACCAGATTCTTTTTTCCCCACATATTCCATTACTGTGTTGCCAAAAGTCCTGAGATGAATGGAAAGCAAAACTTACTACAGACTAAGAAATCCACCAGTTTGCTTCACCAGCGGCTTCTTTCTCTTAAAGGATACACTTCTACTATCCAGACTTTAAATGATTTTGTGACCCTTTTTCAAGATGTGTATCTGGTGCTCCTCAGCCTTTGTTCTGTGAATGTTTTGTGAAGATTGCTTATGAAAGGCAAAATTTAAAAAAAAAAGAAGTATCTTAAAAGTGATGAAGTATTTGAAGCTGCTGAAGTTCCCCTTGAGATACTTGCAGTTCTTCATCCATACTCTTGGGTCACTTAAAAAAGATTCTTCTGTAACTCTCCAGTTCATCCAAGGGCATGATATTTGCAATTATAGACAGATTTCTCAGTGTCTAATTTTTTTTAAAATGGAGAGGGTGGACTGTTGTTTTAATTGTATTTTTACTTTCACTATACCAAAGGTAAATAGGAGTGATTTAGTGGTAGTCATTAAAGGTTGGATAGATAGAGATTTTAAAATAAATTTAGAAATTCTGTTCTTCAGGAACAATTGATTTAATCTTGGACTTATAGTCTATGAATGATGGTTTCAATAGCTATCAAGTGATTATAAGCATGGATTCCTAATAGATTAGATATGACATTTCTGGGAGTTTCAATCATTATAAAAGGCTCATATTGTTTTGGAATGGCATTTGTAGAGCAGATGCAATATCTGGACATGTAAAATTACACTGAACATTTTTATTTAGTCATTAGAATATCCAAATATCTACACTTCAAGTTGGTGTCTGAGCTGTCACTATGGACTATAGATGCCAGATACACTTTTGCAGTAGATTTGGTCACCAGATTCCATTCATGGATTGATTCATTTTGACTCTGTTGGGAATTCAGACATCCAGCGGGCTTGTACACACCTGCAAATAGACGTCTGTATCTGAAGTCAGATTACATTCCAAATGATTAGTGTTTATGTGCCCAAAACATCATGAGATAAAGACAAACCACACCCATAAAGCTTGAGATCTCCTTCTCCAGGCTTGACTTGATAGCCTGAAGGGACATTTCTATTAATATGCATCCTAGGAAGTTCTTCCTCATTTTCAGGTGGAATATTCACATTCAGGTGGATTCAATGCATCAATTTCTGCCTGTTACTCCTTGTCCTACTGCAGGGCACCACTAAGCAGAGCCTGGTACATCCTCTGACACCCTCCCTGAAGATACTTATATACATCAATGAGATCCCCTCTCAGTCTTCTTGAGGCTGACCAGACCCAACTCCCTCAGCCGTAGAGAGATGCTCCGGTCCCTTCATCATCTTTGAAGCCCTCCACCAGACAATGACATGATTTGTCATCACATGTATCATGTATGTTACTCCTATGAAGAAATATGTTTGAAACTGTAGACCTCTTAGACTTCTAGGGGTTTAATTGCTAAAGAAAATTTATGGAACTCACAGTTTCCATATATCAGTGAACCTTACACTTGGTTTTTTGGTGCTTTTTTTAGACTTTTTTAGACCCTATGGTAAGGTAAAGAGATAGAAGGGTATTCATGGACTTGCTTCCTAGTATCAGTACTCCAATTATTATTAAAATATGGGATTTCAGGAGAAAAAGAGTCATGTAAGTAGCTTTAGAAATGCAAGATTTAGACAACTGAAACAATCGTCCTAGACTTCTGAAACAGTCAGTGGAGAGCAATAGGCAATTTTAGAACAATTGAATTAGAGCGATAGTTTATTGAATTGTTTCAGATGTTTAGTCTGATTAGATTTTTTAGGATGTTGAATTGCACAGCAGTTGTGCTTCCCCCCAGTAATTGTAAAGGCAGTCCAGCATGAGTAGTTCAGATGGCCATTTCTACATTATTCCTGTTCCTCTTCTGTTCCTCCTGCCTCAGAGTGTAGTCTGTTAATCTCTTTCCACAGCTCCTTCATCTGATTACTCAACACATCAATTCAAACACACATCCTTCACACAAAGGGGTCCCCCTGGTGGTCTAGTGGTTAGGATGCAGCACTCTCACCGCCGCGGCCCAGGTTCGATTCCCAGTCAGGGAACTCCTCCGGGCAGATGGAGCTTGTCAGCCCTGTAAGGCCATCCATCTAAGAGAAGGTCACTCTAAACAAACCTATGTCCTGAGGACCTCACTGCCACCGTCCAAGCTCGCTCGGCCTCGGCAGATGAACCTCAGGATTAAAGGGTGGGCTCAGTTCAGCGCACACTGTGTCTCACCTAAAAAATCCTCTGCACAGGTTCGAAGGGTAATGACCTTTCCCTTCACACAAAGGTAACATCAGTCCCAGCCTCAGTGAGAAACACCAGCCACACCTTACAGCCAGGGACCTGGATGTTTCTTCCTCAAGAATTCTGGGTAAAGGCCTCTGATGAGGCAACCAATGACAGTTGGTTGCCAGAAAGGGTGTCACTAGTTTCTCTAATCTGTTAATTCATGTGCTCTGAATCCTGTACTTGTAGATACTTCCCCCACAGAAATCCCAGCTGATTAAATTTCTTTCTTGCACCATGCACATTTACATAATACTGCAACTTCAGCTGAATCAAAATAAATTTTCAACCATGAATCTTCCTACAGACGTATGCATTGAACAGGAGGAAAAGGGTTCCTTTCATATAAAGAAACCCCCAACTAATAATACAAACTAAAACTCTGTTTAACTTAGAAACAACTCATAAGCATTATTCTGGGACCAATCTTTATCTGGTAAAACTACTACAAACATTTGTAGTGTTACTGCACACAACAAGATTTTTAATGTGTCAAGGCCCCATTGACTCTTACTGGACCTGTCCTGACACAAAAGACAGTGCTATGAAGAAACTTACACATTTTTAAGGACTTTGAAATTCAAAAGCTTCATAAGATATTGAAAAAATTATGGAGAAGGCTTTTCTGGGAGTTATTAAAAAACACTCGAAGGTTATCAGTCACAGTCAGCAAAGATTCATGTGGGGAAAGTCCCACTTGTCAAACTTAATGTTCCTTCACAACAAGGTAACCCATCTAGTTGATCAAGGGACACCGGCTGATGTAATCTTTTTGCATTTCACCAAAGCTTTTGACACTGTCTCTCACAGGATCCTTCAGGACAAACTGTCCAGACCACAGCTGGATAAACATATCATGTGATGTGTGAGCAACTGGCTCATGAGTCAGGCACAAAGAGTAAATGGGGTTATAACAGGCTGGCGACTGGTCATAAGTGGGGTTCTGCAGGATTCCATTTTAGGTCCAGTGTTCTTCAACATCTTCATAAACAACTCGGACATAGGAGTCAAAAGGATTCTAAGTAGGTTTGCAGATGATACTAAATTGGGAGGAGCTGTTAACTCTCTCCCCAGGAGGCAGAGAGGCCCTGCAGAGAGACCTGGACAAATCAGAGAGAGGAGCAATCACCAACCATGTGGAGTTCAACAGGGCACCAATTCTACACCTGGGATGGGTTACGGTTAGGATTAGGGTTAGAGTTAGGGTTAGGATCAGGATGTACGGACAGGCTGAGGAACGAGGTGTTGGAAAGCAGCACAGTGGAAAGGGAGGTCCTGGCTAATGCCAAATTGAATATGAGTCAGCAGTGCCCTGGCAGCCAGGAGGCCCAACTGTGTCCAGGGGGAATCAGGCCATGCATTGCTGGCTGGTCGAGGGAGGCGATTGTCCCACTCTGCTCTGCGTTGGGGCGGTCTCACCTGGGGTATTGGAGCAGTTTTGGGTGCCACAATATAAGAAGGATCTAAAGCTATTGGAGACACGGCAAAGGAGGGACATGAGAATGGTGACACATGTAGAGGGGAGTCCATATGAGGAATGATTGAGGTCACTTGGTCTTTTCAGCCTGGAAGAAACTCAGGGAAGACCTCATTGTGGTCTGCAGCTTCTTCATGAGGGGCACTGGAGGAGCAGCACTAAATTCTTCTCTCTGGTGACCAGTGACAGAACTGAGGGAATGGCGTGAAGCTGTGTCAGGGGAGGTTTAGGTTGGATATTAAAAAAAAACTCTTCACCCAGAGGGTGGTCGAGCACTGGAACAGGCTCCCCGGGGCAGTGGTCAAAGCACCAAGGCTGTCTGAGCTCAAGAGTTGTTTGAACAACACTCAGACACATAGTATGATTCTTGAGGCTATCCTGTGCAGGGCCAGGAGTTGTACTCGACGATCGTTGTGAATGACTTCAAACTCAGGATATTCTGTGATTGTATGACCTTGAAGACCCTCCTTTGCAAATGCCTTTCTGACAGCCTATTTGCCGAAGTCCTTGCAGAACTGTCCTTCTCTGTCATCAGAGAGACATGTGAGTCAGCCCTGGAAATAACAGGTCTTACAGCAAATATGCTCTGAAACAAGACAATTATTGTTGTGCTAATAAGCAGACTATTTTGACCTCTAATTGGGACAGATCAGTAACTAATTGTAGCATGTCAGTGTTCAGTCATTGAAAAATAGCTTGAATTTGCCTCTGTCTTTCAGTTTCTCCAGTTTTTCCCCTGTGGCCTTGCTCACATCCCTTGCTTCCCTCTTCTCAAGACAATGAAGTTTCTTTCTAAGATGCTGAATGCATATATCCCAAGGCACTAGAGTTTCAACAAGTTTTAAGTAGGCCTTTGTGTTTAGCTGAGTCCCTCCCAAGGGAGGCACTGGGCTGTAGAGGATTGAGGAGAGGACCAGTGAGCAGCTAGGAAAGTTCTTAATCTCAAGAGTGAGTCTAGTCCCAGAAGTCCTTGTTAGCTCCAGTTACTTGCTCTTAGCTTTTTACCAAAGACAAACATTTCATTGTCTGAGGGAATGGCAAGATCACGTCAATACAAATTTAGATGAAACTGAGAACCCTTCTCTCTCTGGTGCTACACCCTTGTAACATCAGAAGTGGAGAGAGTTAGGATTTTTCAAAAACTTCAGAACAGCTCCAAGTGCTGTCATGACGTTGGATTGGGTTCATGGGGCCAAGAGGCATCTGCATTATTACTGGTTGGTGTAAGTTCTTTAAGCAAAGCTATCACATTCCTATTGAATCAGGCTCAAAAGTTCAAAAACACATGCTCCAGTGTAAACTGGAAATACCTCTACTAGAAGAAGCAGGGGAGAATGTCCTCCTTTATCTCCCATGTAAAACAGCAATGAGTGTCCTGGAAACCCTCCAACTAAACCTCCTCTTTCTCACCATAAAGAGGTAGATTAAAAATTATTCCTCTCCTATCAATGTGTTGATTCTCTTTTTTAAACCAGAATGTACAAGTGAACATAAGGAGAGTGAGTTTTTTTTTATTGCTGAGCAGTACTTACACAGAGCAAAGGCCTTTTCTGCTCCTTGTACCACCCTGCTGGCAAGGGAAGGTGAAGGAAATACAGTTGGGACAGCTGATCCCAGCTGACCCAAGGAATATTCCATACCATATGACATCATGTTCAGCATATGAAGTGGGGGGAAGAAGGAGGAATGGAGGGATGTTTGGAGTGATGGTGTTTGCCTTCCTAAGTCACTGTTTCATGGAATGGGGCCCAGCTCTCTTGGAGGTTGCTGAACACCTGCCTGCCCATGGGGAAAGGGTGAATTAATTTTTTGTTTTGCTTGTGTGGGGGGCTATTGCTTTCCCTATTAAGCTGTCTTTGTCTCAACTCATGAGTTTTTCAGCTTTTGCCCTCCCTATTTTCTCTCCCTGATCCCATTGGTAGGGGAGTGAGTGAGCAGCTGCATGTGGCTTGGTTGCTGGTTAGGGTTAAACCAGGAGAGTTTGGCGTCCCCCCTCCAGCTGCGGTCTGAATTAACATAGAACCCTTGCCCCATTGCCAGTTACTTAGTCTGAACTAATGCACTCCTAATCCACTGCTGCCCCAGCATGACCATTATGCTCTATCCATTGGCATCAGATATATTCCTCATCCTTTGCTCTCTGTACTGTCCACACTAACTCTACTCTGGCCTTACCTGTTTTTTATTCCTTCACTACTTCAGTTCAGCACATCTGAGTTAACCTATTGATGTGGTCTTTTCCAGCCCTGCCAAAACAGCTTCTTGTCTAGTGAACACATTTGATTCTGGTGTCATTCCTGACCTTTGATCTGAAATCACTGCTCCAAAATTCCCTCTATGTTATTTTGTTGTTCTGACTTGGCCCATCCACTTTAAGGTATGCCTGTATCCTGCTCCAATTATGCTTGCCATACCACTGACAGCTGTTATTTCATCAAGCATTACGGCCTTCTGACTGACACCCTCAGCCTTCAAAGTCATCTCAAACATCTGCCCTTGTGCTGTATACTCCTACTAGTTTTTCCCCCACAAGCCACATGAATTTTTGTTGTCCACTGTGGTAGTTTAGTCTAGGCCTTCCTTGGTGACTAGTTTGTAACCAAGGAAGGGCCCATATTTCCCAGTATTCCCTATGATTTTATGTAATCCAGGGGTATAAGAAGAAAGGAGGAGAGGCCTTCGCTCTCTTTCCTTCCGGCGGCTCCAGAGGTGCAGGTTCCCTGCTGTCGGTTCTGCCGGTTGGGGAGTGAGGCCTGGTAAGGCCTTGCTGGCCTTGGGGGGTTGAGGTTGCCAGCGGTCATTCCAGCACAATTTCTGTTTTGTCCCAAGGAGAGTAGTAAAATATTCCTTTGCTAATTCTTTAGTTGCTAGATCTTGTGTTATTGATCGTGTATATTTTATTTTGGTTTTGTTCCTTTCCCCTTCCCCGTTCTCTTTCCCTTTTCCTCTTGGAAACTGTCTATAGTATTTCATCTGTAATATATGTAACTACATTTATTTTCACATAAGTTTAGCTAGTTCAGATCTTTCGTGGCTTTTTTTTTTCTTAGTTCTTTGCCAGAGTTCTTTTTCGTTGGGTTTGGGGACTTGGAGGGGAGTCAAGTAAAACTTTGACAGGGCTGCAAGCATCATCTTGATAGACAGAAGTACCAACTACTAGAGCTGCTACTGTAGAAGGAAGACTTGGAGGGAGGCAGGATGGGGAGGAAATTCACCAGACTTTCAGAACTGTGTCAGAAGCACTGCTGGAGGCATTTCTGAAGATACTCTGGTGTACCACTAGGAAATTCATTGTCAGGGGAGAATAATGAGGCCACAAGATTGACTTTTGTCCCCTTCCTTAGTTTGATTTACTTCTGCATCACAGCTAATCCGCTCTGGCTTCATATTTTGCCCACTACCCCAGTCTTTATGAATGCTACCCTATTCTGGTACATCCACTTCCCTTCATTACTTAGCTTTGTACATATATATTTTCTTAGAAGCTTGGATATGCTGTGCCCTATCAAACCTGATTCACAGCATGGTATATCTGTTTAGAGGCCATAACTTCCATGTTAAGCCATTGATTTATCACTCTAGAGGCTAGTCCTTAGGTCATAACAGACTGCTCCATTCTGATTTGTACTAGTCACTGTCTTTCTGGTCTTCTCCACCTTATCAGCCTGGCACTCAGTCTTTTCCATTTGTGGCAATTCCTTGACATAGCCAGTCCTTCTACATTCACCAATTGGACTTGTCTGGTCTTTTAGTATTGCACTGCCCTGCACAGGTTCAGCTGTTCAGGGCAGTTCAACTTGCCTTTTCCTCCCCCTGGTGCCAATGAAAATGCAAACCCCTCTCTTCTCTCAGTTTCCCTTGTGAGAAAAATGATTTATGCCTGGAAATTCTTATAACCTTACATATGCAAAAAGCAGTTAATGCCCCAACTGTAAGATTTATTTTTTCCATGAGGAGGAGTTTACATAGGAGTCTTCGTTCTCCTGCAAAAGGTTCTGAGTCTTCGCAAGCCTTTGTCTTACAGGGCCAACGCTTCCTTTAAGACAGGTATTAAAAGTCAAAGATTTCGGACGGTGGCATAACTTTTAAGAAGGAGAGAAACAAGTGGAAAATAATTGATTTCCCCTGAGAGCATGGATGATAGCTAATACTTTTGCCTTGCTCTAGTTCATTCAGTTTAACGAAATAACAAAACTGACCTACAGTGGCCCTTTGATTTGGTGTGTTGAATCCTAATGCAATTCCTGACCTTGACAAATCTTACTAGGACATTACATTTAAACTTGATTTAAAAAATCAATCAATTGCCTGAATTCATTCAAAACAAAAGAAAAAAGGAAAACAAAATTAAAATATTACTATTATAGATTTGTCCACTCCTAGTAACACAGTACCTTGTCATGATACGTGGAACTTACTGTGACGATCTGAGTTAGCCCACCCACGGTACACTATTGCCTAGCCTATCTGTCTGTGGTCAACCCTACTCTCTGGGGAAGATGATTATGTTTAGATAGAGGATTAATTGATTAATTGATTAGATAGTTAATTAAAAGGTTATGAAAAAGGTTTCTGATATCTGTTATAATCTGGGACTTCTTTGCTCTGAAATTTTACCCTTGCCTTTTCAGAATAGATTCTTTGCCCTAGAACAGATGAACTTGGATCCACTCATGAGGAATAATCTGTCTAGTCATGTTTGAAAGTACTCCAAGGTAATCATGGGTGACCTAGGACAAAGGTTTTCTGAGAAAAAACTCTTAGTAAGGATATTGTAGCCCTATTTCAGTCTAATTAGAAGGCAGAGTGAATATCATAGCACTTTTATCATAGTACTTGATATCAGTGCAGAGAAAGCAATGGACTATCTTCATTACATAGACATGACATTTTACTTCATTAGAGTAAAGACAATAAGATCTGGATATCTTGTGCCTATTTTTTGCCCTCGAATCAAAATTATTTACTTGTTTGAGTACTGATGGGAGGAAGAACTGGGAGATTATCTTAAATCTATGTCCTGGTGTTATCCATAATTTTTTTGTTTTCTGCTCTGGCCTGGTCCTATTTATTACTGTTTGTGCTCAATTTTAATCCATCAGGTTTTGTTCCAAATTTGAAGACCTGAGCCTAATCCAGTACCCTTACGTGTTGGTCAACTACCCTACTGTTTTCTTGCCCATATCCAGAACTCTTAGTTCATTAGTTTAGTTTGTTCTGTCCATTTTATACCCATTATCTCAATCTCATTCAAAGCTGTTGTTTCACTGACATCTGTCAGCCCCCACAAAACAAAACACAGTCTCCTCTGGGCTGACCTATTCATGTTCAGTTTCTATCCACACTTAAGGAAAACAAGTAGATTTAGTGTGGATGGAGAAAAAGAGTAAGTGTGTTGTGATAGCCGTAAATTATCCATACTATCTGAACCTAAGATTTAACAAGAACATCCTAACACATAAACATGGATGTCTGGCTCTCATTCACTCAAGTGAAATCATCTCTTTTCATCTTACAGGGACCAGAAACTTTGCCATGCATTGAGGTATGGTGGGTTACATCACTAAGATCACAACTCATTTATGCCAAAGAAGTAGCAATACACCTCAGAGATATCACTAATGTGTTTCAAGAGACCTATTCCACCTAGTTCATATCACAGAAGCACTTAAGCACAAAGACACTAAGGGATCAACAGCAATCTACTCTAGCTTCCAGCCTAAGCCATAATATCCTGACATGTATTCAAGTTTGTGAAAACCTAGATACAAATTTTTCATTTGCAGAATCAGTGTGGACAAGTACATGGAGCTAAAAAGATCCTAGACATTTGTTTTAGGTGGTGTGGCCTACTAAGGAATATAAGTAAATGACTAGTTTCATTTTTCCTCTTCAATTCTTTTTTAAGCTCTGAAAGGCATTCAGGTCAAATCTTTCTCCTAGGTTAGGAGCAATGAATACTTTCTGCACTAACTAGGATGGGTTCTAACCCATCTATGTTAACGTTCTCTCCTGGGCTCTTTCTCCCACATTATCTTGATGTAAATCACTGGTAAATCTCAACTCACTGTCTGGCCTGACATGGTTATGCCAGTTCTTTGTTCCTTCCTGACCTCTGAAGCAAAACTACTCTCTCTCATCTGTATACATCCTCTTTACTTATAGCTCCTTATAGCTCTTCCTGTATAAGAGGTGGAAAAGACTACAAGAGTGAGTTACAATATCCATAACCCATTCCATCTCTGATAATGGAACACTTTGGCCATGTTAACACATCAATCTGTGTGTCAGATTGTCCAGGAGGCTAAACCATTTGCTAGCATTTAATGACTGATTTCTTATTCCCAATGGGATTAGATTTTGGAAGCTAGTGAGGTTAAGTCTCACAAGAAATCTTTCTACTGTCTTAAAAGTTAAATTACAACTCAGCATAGAGTCCCTATTATACCGTTCCTTGCAGTCAGGTGTTTGACTGAAAGGAAATAATAGAAAATTATATTATGACCTTTGCTCACTCTTAGAGCGTCAAACTGATTTGCAAAGAATAGGAGAAAGTTTCACAGATGTGTAGAGCATTTTGCAGCGTCTAAGTCATATCCACCAATGGCTATAAACTGTTTAATCTGTATCCCACAGATATCACTAATTCACTTCTATACACTGTACTTCTCTACATCATATTGAGAGTTGGACACAATGGCTGCAACTAGGTTAGTAAATTTAGAAGTGTTAGCCACTGGAACATGGTCATCCATGATGCTACAAGTATCAGACAGAGTGCTAGTGCCAGGACCAGGAGTGCACTAATAGTCCTTCATTGCTCTGACAAACTGAGCTTCAGGTTTCCACCCCCACACTCTGATCAGAGTCTCTCTGTGCCTGCCAAGTTCTCTTTCCAAGTTGCTTTCTGGATTTCCTGAGCTGACCTTTGACATGGTTTCTAGTCTGTCTTTTCCCAAGGCGCACTGATTGTTGGCTATTTTTGACACCACTCTGCTCTGCTCACCTCTGTCTACATCCACAGGACTGTATCCTGTCATTGGCCTTGTGTTGAGGCCACACTCAGCTCATGCGTGTCTTCCTTTAGGGAGCAGCACCACACATGTCACTGTCTGACATGTAGAATAGCTACTATCACCCCGACAACTACAGTCTTGCTGATATAGCTGAAATAAGGTTGATTGCCTTTGTTGTAAGGTAGAACTACTGACATCTGTTTAACCTGCTGTCCACAAGGACCTTCGGATGCTTTTCTAAGGGCAATTTTCTAGTCAATCAGAGCCTAGCCTGTCCTGTTGCATGGCATTACTCTGGCCCAGGTATAGGACTCTGTATTTGTTGACATTTATTCTATTTATACAGATGCAGTACATTTTGCCATGACCCACCTCCATTAACCCTCTCTCCTGGCTGTGTTTAACCCCAGCATAAGGCATTAATTTGTATGGTGCTCTGATTTTTAAAGATCAGCCATATTTTCTTACCTTCCTAAGATGAGGACTGCTAGAGGTAAAGCATTTGGTAGTCCTTATTCATAGTTGACAACTCAGCTCTTCTCTGTCCACTGTGTTCAATCCTGTCTGTGAGGGTGGTGGGAAACTTGTGTCCAGTTTCCAGAGGCATTGGGCAAGGAAGCTGTATGGATAAGAGAGGTCTTCCAGTCTTCAGGATGCTCCAAGGAAGTGGGACTGTAGAACCTGTGGAGGTCTTTGTTCTTCATTGAAAAGTGGGAGTGGGACACTTGCAGTGTCATGTCTCCAAAGGTGTTAAGTTTCACTTGTAAAACCTGTTTGGCAGTGCCAGAGAGTATGGCTGAGAAATCAGACAGCAACAGAGGATTAAGCCTGGCAGAGGGGAAATTCTGCAGAAAGAATATTAAATTACTCCCCTCACTAGTTCAACACTATTATTTCATTGAACAATCATCATCTATGCTTTCTAAAGTGATTCAGAAGGGCTGGTTCATACTGGTGTGAGATCCTGGATCCAAATCTCACTGAATTATTGATACAGGTTGGAACCAACTCACTGTGAATGTGTGTGCATGTGGGGAAGGGCTGGGCCCAGACCTGCAGGAACGTGGTAAGGCCTGCACATAAGGCCTGTGCTGAGGGCACAGGGCAGAGCTGGAAGGCAAGGCCTGCACCCACGCAAAGCACACGGCAGAGGTGAAGGCCTGCAGTCCATGCAAAGCACATGGCATCAGTGAAGGCCTTTAGCTGGGCTGTCGGTAAAGGCAGACCTGCCTGGCAGCCCAACCACACCACACCCCTGGAGCCTGTGACTGGCTACAGCACAACTCTGGTCTGGAAGGCACTGACCAGATATCCTGCCTGGGAGGGAAAACTGAACTCTGTAAATACACGACACTCTACGCAGTCTCTCTCTCTCTTCTCCCTGTCCAGCTGACACCATGTGAACCACCAAATCTTAGCGGTAACTATTTTTTCCTTTCCTCCCTCTCCTTTTTCTTTCTTTACCCCTTTTAATCTGTTTTCTTCTCTTTTCCTTCTCTTGTGGGTAACTTAAAACAAATGAACTGTGTTTTACTAAAGCTGGTGTACTGATTGTTTTCAGTGGGTGTTTCCTGTGGAATGTTTTAGTGAAATGCTTCTTTCATGTAAAAACCTTTTGCCAAAATACCTTATTTTTCTCACTAAATTAAAAGAATTTCTTTTAGAGAAGAGTGTGTGACTCTTTGTCTGGATGCTAATTAGAGGTTATAATGAACCAAAGGGCTTTTAAAAAGTCTTAAATAAAAATGTAACCACTTTGGGCATCATGTAGCTTAATCCAGAGTGTAACAACTGTGACTGACTCTTTCTGAGTTGGTGACAGCCTCCAGGCACATGAGAATAATATGTATCATGCTTCAGATCTTGCTGGGTCTTCTCTTGAGCTGAACTTATTTTTAGTTATTTTTAGTTTTATGTGTCAAATTATTTAAGAAACTGACTGAGCCTTTAACTTGGTTTTGGATCAGAGCTGTCCCAGCTGCAACAGCAGAAATACTTCATGATCTTGTGTTTATGACTAGCCAAATGTTTTAGGTGTATTTTTTTTTAGAACAAATTGTCTAGCTACTAATGAACACATTTTTCATTATGATTTTATTTATTTAGGTTTTGCTTTGTGCATTTGCATGTTTTCAGTCCAAAAGAAGTAAAACTACGACTGGAGAAGGTTTATTAGACTGAAGCAATTGCATAACTAAGTTAGCCAAATAGAAACAAGTGCTGGCAAAAAGGCTGTTTGAAACATAAAATAACTCCGAGTATAGACACAAAAATAACAAAAGAGGAAGAAACCCTCCCACTGGTGACACTGTGCTTCTTCTTGGCTATGGAATAAAGGATGTAATAATTCAATATTCCTTTAATTTGCTGTTATTTGATTCAGGAGCGAATGCCACATAGGAAGCTAAGAGTATCCTGGGATGAATTAGGCAAAGTAATGCCAAGAGGTCAAGGGCAGGGATCCTTCCCCTCTGCTCAACACCGTTGAGCACACCTGGTGTACTGTATCCAGTGCTGTGGCCCTTAGTGCAAGAGAGACATGCATTCTTGTTCTTCATGGAAAAAGAGAGTCAGCATGGGGGAAGGGGCTGAGATCACATTCAGACTCTTCCCCCTGCTAGAGAGCTGGATATACCAGGTTTGTCACACCAGTAGGAAATTTCTTTTATTTTATTTCAAATGTTACAATGCATAATTGTGGTGGGTTGACCTTGGCTGGATCCTAGGTGCCCACCCAGCCACTCTATCACTCCCCTTCCCAGCTGGATAGGGGAGAGAGTAAGGGGGAAAACAATTTGTGGCTTGGGATAAGGCAGTTTATTTAAAGAGAAGCGGAAGCTTGTGTGTGCAAAAGCGAAGTGAAAGATAACACAGTTTATTCTCTACTTCCCATGAGCAGAGATGTCCAGCCACTTCTAAAAAGCAGGGCTTCAGCACGTGTAACAGTTCCTCAGCAGGCAGCCACTGCAGACAATGAATGCCTGCCTTCCTGCTCTGTGCCTCAGCTTTTATATCTGAGCTGGCATCACATGGTCTGGATTATCCCTTTGGTCAGTTTGGGTCAGCTGACCTACTTGGGTCCCCTCCCAGGATCTTGCCCTCAACTAAGGAAGGAATGTTACAGGGCTGATGCTGTGCCAGCCCTGCTCAGCAGTGGCCAAAACACTGGTGTGTTCTCAACACCTTCCTAGCTCCCAATTCAAAGCACAGCATTGTGAGGGCTGCTGTGGGGAAATGAACTCCAGCTCAGCCAGACCCAATACAGTAATGAATGTGGTCTACATTAAATACCACCACTGATTGAGACTACAGATCTAGGGATGAAGAACATGAGATCCATCAACAGAAAGAGAGATGCCTCCTAACTCCTGCTCAGGAGGGAGAGATGCTCAAGCTCCTGTTGAGTGCCCAGCATATCTCTCTGGGAGATATATCTGAGAAGACAGTACGGAGACTTTCTTATTGCTTGGAAAACTTCTCTTCCACCACAGTTTCAGATAATAGCTCACTTGATCACTTGAAAGTAACTGTACTACCCAAGAGGCAAGAAATACTCTGCAGTGAATCTGGCTGAACTGATTTAGAGCTCTCTGAAAAGTGAGGGTAAAATGGCTCTGGGAGTTGTGACTACTTAACCAAATCAATGGTAGTTTGATTCAGGCTCTAAAGGGGGCGAAGACCTAAGAACTCCTCTTGCTCCAGTCTGTTCTCTGAAAACCCATGAGTGACCCAGTGAGCACGGATCATGCGAGCTGGGATCATGCAATTAACACATAAATAGCAGATGGCTTTTTCAATAATCATTTATCAAGGAACAAAGGTACGAAGAGTGTAGGTACAAGGAATCTCAGGCACACCTTTCCCCTCACAGGTAACTAAACTACAAGGCAGTCACTTTATTCCATGTTTGTCAGCTGAGGCTTCTTTGAGCTCTCCCGGCTGGGCAGTGTGGCTGCATGACCCTTGAGTGGGGGCACCTCTCAAGATTGTTCCTTGAGGCAGAGAGAACTTTCAACAAAGGTAGATATTTGGTAAACAACCAATATTGTGCATTACCTTGTATTATGGTAACTACCAATTCTATCTTGGTGACTTTAATTCTGTCTTGGTAGTTTTGAACCACTGTTATATTGTTTGTGCAATAGGTATTAGAGTGAACTTTGCCATCAAACTTTGTTAAGTAGCACTTTTACATTATCTTTCAGCAGAAGCACTTTTGCAGATCCCTTTGACAGCGGTTCTTTAGACAGTCTAAATTACCCATTTGTGACAGGAGTAATGGCCAGTCTTCGCAAGCGAAGATTTGGGAAAGGTCATTAACCCTTCGAGCCTGCGCAGTGGATTTTTTAGGTGAGACCCAGTGTGCACTGAACTGAGCCCACCCTTTAATCCTGCGGTTCATCTGCCGGGGC